>NC_046665.1:16600571-16610758 GCF_010883055.1 Belonocnema kinseyi | reverse complement strand
CCGCTCTAGACTTCTCTTAGCGTCAGGTAGTATCCGTATTCTCTCAACAATATGCTGCCTGATGGTCAGCAGCTTTGACTTGTTAAGTGTGTGATAACGGGTTCGGAGTTCGCGCGCGAACTTTCGAACTTTGGCGCTAAAATTCCTGCCAGATGTGATGTAGTCAATCACACATTGAATGCGGGACGCGTACTATCTTGCCCAGCCTATCTTTACGGCAAGTTGATGCATTCGTCTTTTCGTCTTATGATCAGCCGTTGGTTTTGTTTTACGGTTCGCATCGGCCAAAGCTCTCGCTGCATTATACAGACAATAATTGATAACCCAAAGGTCGGATTCACCGGAAAAATGTCCACGAAGCTCGTCATCCATTTCAGCCAGATCTTTAGGCTTGAGAGAAACCTTGGTGTTGATGTTTCTCCGGGTCGTAAAGCATCGCTCTTCATCTATTGGATGCCTGCCCGCGGTTGGTCTTAGTGTCGCCTCTCTTTCTTTGTTGCCGGCTTGTTCTAGCTGTGGTAGAGTAGGCGTTCCGCTTACATAGCCCCTTATACTTTCTTCTCAGTTTCCACGAAAAAAATCCTGAAAAAGATCATGCGCCAAGAATAGGAAATTGTTAAATCGGAATAGTATGGAATTTCTCATGATTTTAAAAATAATTTCCAATGGTTGAAGTAAATGCAAATTATTTAAACAAATTTTCAATCCAAAAAAATATAACAAATAATCATATTTTCTGAAAGCAAGGTAATTGTTTGTTATTGTTTGAAATAGAAAATGGTTCTAAAAACATTATGTAATTATTTAAAAAATTATTTATTGCTTCTTTTCAAAATTTCTAAAAAGTAAGGCAGAGATGTCAGCTTTTTCTGGATTGTTATCCTAAGCAACTTTTTATTGGTGTTGTTTTCTGTTTGTTGTTGACGTTGTTGTTATTTTAATGTAAACCATTTTTACTGAATTTTACGGAAGTTTAAAGGAAAAAACAATAATTAATTGTATAAACAATAACATTAAGATTTTAGCAGAATTTACAAGTCCTCGAAATTATTGAATATTATGTTTATCTCAGAAAATACTGTTGCAAAAGTATTTTTCAAAAAGTAAGTATTTAAACAATTTATATTTGCTTAAACAATTAAAAGGTGGTTCATCGGTTCTTGGTATACACTATACAGTCATGTAATACACTATTTAGTTATCATAAATAAACTGATTGAGCAAATTAAGATTGTTTAAACGAATAGAAATTTATTAAACATTAAAATATATGCATAAAAATTATGTTATTATTCAACAAAACGTAGCATAGGATATCAATTTAGAAAAAATGGACATCTCCAGCTCAATGTTCAGAAATTTGGAAAATAGACCATAAATAATTGCTTAAATGATATGTTTTTAGAAAAATGAACTACTCCAAACAATGACAAACCATCAAATTTTAATCAGAAAATACGATTATTTGTTAATTTTTTCGGAATTAAAGTATTGTTTAAATAATTTTCATTACTGTAAAGAATTGAAAATTGTTTAAAAAGTTAACATTGGAAAATATTCAAATTGTCCGCTAGTAATTATTTGTATGAAAAAGACGACGGACATTTGCTAAAAATTAACAATAACGAAGGTGAAAACGTAGTTTTTTATTTTACGGTCATATATGGGGCACTGTGGGGGGGGGGGTGAATGAGGCTTAAAAATAAAATTTATGAGTATGAACTTATTTTGCAAACACTCGATCTTGTGTTTGCTTTCTGTGAATAATATTTTAATTTTTTGAATGAAAAGCAATGAAATTGAACCACAAGATATGAATCTTGAAGCAAAAAATTTAATTAATTCTGACCAAGAGCACATTCATTGTGACGCAAGCAGTTCTATCAGAAACAAAGATTCAAGAAAAAAGATAGGAAAATAATGATTGTCTATGATTGCAGAGTTTTCAATTGAAAATTGTCAGCATGAAATTAACATAATGAAATAAAAAAATAAAATGAATGAATAAATGAAATAAATAAGAAAATGAAAATAAAAGGAAATCCCATACTTGTCTGATTCAACAGTTTCCAATTCTGGACGCACTTTTTTCAGTACTTTTTGCCGTACAATCGGAGAAGAGAGAAAAAAGGTATATCCAGAAATTGAATGGATCAACCGATTTTCTTCTACCTTTTTTAATCGTCTCATCGTTATGTAATGAACCGAATGCAGTATATTAAAATTAAATTCCTTAAAATTTGATCATTTTTAATTTCTTCAAACCGACTGTAATCTCTAATAACAGGAGAGTGGCGTGAGGCATGACAGGCACTCAATCTAAATCCGAGGCTCGAGCTCGAGTTTACGATGTTTTAAGTATCGTCGAAAAAATGACACTCTAGACCACCCGCTGTTGCATAGCTATCCAGAGGCCCCACGAACTATGTTCACCATGAATACACTCATGGTGGCGGTTTGCTACTTCCCAGGCACAAAAAATGCATCAATTTCCAATTAATTGGAATAAAACGAGAACCAGGCCATTTTTCGAAAAAAAGCTCTCTGTCCAAGGCTGTATTTAGACATTTATATTCTATCGTTAAAATATGAAATCATACAATTCAGAATTGTAGGAGAAAAGCTGTTTTGGGTAATACATGGGATAATTTTCGAGCCTGAGGAAGCTCCTTATGGGGTTTCTTTATAAAGGCTTCCTGCTTGCAGAGGCATGGAAGTAGAGATGCAAAATTCTCTGTCATATAAAATTGGGTAATATATTTGAGAATATTCTCATTCCTGAAAATATATGAGAATTTTCAATTTTCAATTATACATTGCAATTTAAAACAGTTGTAACATATTTAAATGAATGTGTTTATAAAATATAAGCATAATAATTACGTGTTGACATTTTTAAAAATAAATTCACGTAAAAAATGGTAAAATCTATTATCTGCAGCACACGCAGCAGAGCCAGGAAACATACCGATATCTTGATACTGCTTTCTTATATATACATTATATAAACAGAATTCAGTTAAAAAAATTTCTTTTTATTATGTCTATAATATCCAACATGTAACATGTTATAGTTTTCCTAATGAACTTTTAGAATATTTTCAATTCTACTTCTAAATGCAGTCGTAGAACATTTGAATAAAGTAATATTAATTAGTAAGCATAGTAAAGTCGAATTTATTACTGATCATCTGTACATTTTTCTCAGTCTTGTTTTGTCTTTGAGATCTCTTTCTGAATAACATAACTTTAAAATCAACATTATTAATAAATGTTTTAAAAAAAGAAACAATAAAGCCTAAAGCAAGAAGAACTCTATAGATAATTAATAAAGTCTTCTAATACTTTATCAGTTATTTTAAGTTCGTCATCGAATTCATTTTCGAGTTCTTCATAGCCAGGTAAAGATTCTGAGTTTTGGCAAATTTCCTCTAGATCCTCTAATTCGGATACAAGTACGCTAACAGGTTCCATCCAAGCCTCAGGTGAAAAATTAAATCGAAATTGCTTTTTTCGCATGCCATCAGTATTCAGTAGATGCAAATTGTGTGCAATAAATGTTAACATTCCTGCTCTTTCCGTTGTCAATCTATTTCTTTTGGCAGAGTGAATGTGCCTGTAAGCGCTCAAACTTATTTCTGTGGCTGCACTTGTAGCAGCCATTCCTAATACACCAACAGCAATTAAACTTAATTCGGATCCGCACATTGTACCTTTCCACCACGTTCTAGCTTCTAATGTCTGAACAGTTGACTTCACGAAATCCTTCGTGTAAACTCCAGTGTCACTTCTATGTTCAGCCAAGTCTGTTACAACTTCTTTTGCAAGATTCTGACTTTCACTATGAACGTACATAATTCGATCATGTATGAACTTTTGACCTTGCATTTTTCTTCTCTAGGTAAACCTTTACCGTTTAGTTGTGGATTGAACCTTTTCAGTCTTATCAGAAATTGTAAAGCTGTCAACTTCTGCTAAAGCTTCACTTTCAGAATCACAATTATCTATAAAAGAGAAATGAGAATTCAGGTTTCAAGTTTTTAACTTTCAGGGTGCATGCATATTAATATTAAATCTTGTAATAAGTTATAATTGAATAAAATCAATTTTTGCTGTAAACTATTCAAAAGATAGCAAAACCTTATAAAGTATTTTAAGGTATTCATAAACTATACTTTACCATTGATTCCAGTTCTACTAAATTTTTAACATTTCTCAACCTTAAATAAACTTTTTACTGCAATTGGACACTTGAGACAACTTTGTAAATGCTTTTTCTTTCTCGTAGCATTTTTTTATACATACTGTTGCAAAATATGCAAGTATAACCTTTAATTTCGCCTTTTTGGTTGCGTTTTGGTAGAAAATACGCCCCGACGTTGCTTTTTGGCTTACCCATTTTCGTTAAACTGAGAATACATTTGAACTCGAATAATATACATAAATAGTTTTAATAATATAAACAAATGAATAAAAATATACAAATTGCTCGGTTTTATTGACTCATTATTAAAGATAACCTATAAGCTGAAAGCTAACATTTGGCACCATTATGAGACATCTTAGATTTACAATTACAATCATATTTTTAGGAGTTTAATATTTAAATCACATTTTAATTATTTTAAAATATTTAAAGCATAATCACCTTTCATCCCTTTGAATACGCCTGTCAACAAGAAATAAACACTTAATATGAAAACGATCGAATTCACGATTTAAAGCAAAGTGGTAACGATCGGTCACAATCGTCGGTAATATACTCGGTTATATTCTCGTTCTCGTTACCGTTCTCAGGGTAATATTCCCCCTTCGCATTTCTACATGGAAACACCCTAATACGCAGCTCTGTACTTAACCTAAAAATGATTCTAGAACGCATTTCGGTGCACATGCGTTAGCTTCATAAAAGATTCCGTTGATCTCGATTCTAAAGAATAGGCGGCGTGTTTAAATCCAACCAATAGGTGAAGAGATAATGTGGCTTCAGACTTCGAGATTGTATCGCAACCTCTTTATGATGGGATAGTTAGCAGCCTAAAACATAATAATTCGGAATCTACGGGTTTCGATGATTTCAGATATCTAACTTTTTGTTTAAAGTGCTTAAAATTTGAATTAATACGACGTTTCTCGTAAATGGACCGAGATACGCCAAAAAAGACATCATTTTTTAATTCAACTAGAAAATGGTATATTGGCATATGAGTTATAATTATAAATAAGTATAATGAAAAAATTCATCAATTAAAAAAGTGTTAATAATTTGAAGAGAAATTTAAAAAG
The DNA here is from genome assembly GCF_010883055.1 of Belonocnema kinseyi. Lineage (NCBI taxonomy): Eukaryota > Metazoa > Arthropoda > Insecta > Hymenoptera > Cynipidae > Belonocnema > Belonocnema kinseyi. The sequence goes on along the minus strand of NC_046665.1, from coordinate 16,605,472 downwards.
GAAGAGTCGGATTAGCGACGGCCAACTACTGTAAATAACTCTGCCCGCCCGGTACGTGACGAATACAAAAGGAACATTATATTACCGTTGCACCACTCTTAAAAGGACCTTGAAAAGGACCCAAATTTCTCAGACTATCGCCGAGACTAAATTGTTTCAAATCGACTATGCTTATAGTCTCAAATGGGTCAGGCTATTTCGCCAGAGAATACTCAGAGATTTCTGTCGGTAGAGTTGACACCTGCATCAAAACAAACGAACAGAACCTCTCTAACTTACGTCAATTTGACAAACTTTCTCACTCACACACTTTTCCATGCATAGGAAGAGGACAACTGCGCACGAAAAATTTCAAATCTTCCTGTAATGTGGTAAATTTTATCCCTGTCGCACTCAGTCGCACTTCCACAATATCCAACCTTACTTACACAGCAAAAGACACCTTGACAAAACGTGACGCCGGGTTTGAGTGCGTTGAAGTATTTTTAATATCTAAAACGAAAATAAAGCCAAAAGTAATAAAAAGTGATAAACAGAATTGTGCGGTGGTCGGTTGCCCACCATCTTGTCAGACTACATCTCACCGTTTGCCGATGGATGAAGAGCGTGGTTTGCAATGGATCGAAGCTGCCGGGAACCCATGCTTACATAACCTACCATACACTGTAAGAAAAATTCTTCGAAAGGTCAGTGTAAATTTACAATAAACGTGTAATTTTCCCACAAATATCCTATGAACCAAAATATATTTTTTATTCAGTGTATTCTAATTTTTAATTCTAATAGCATGGTATTAATTTATTAAATTATTATTTATTGCTATTTACTTTGTTGATAATCTGTTAACGTTAAAAAATTAATTTAATTCTTTCGGGCACAAATTTGAAGAAAAAAAATCCGCCCGCTTTGCGGGCACATTCTCAAAGCGCGCTACGCGCGCGGCTCGCTTCGCTCGCTACTTTGAGCCCGCCCAGGGCGCGCGACTGTTGGTTTTCGCGCTTCGCGCTCGATGACATATTTATCTCGCGTTCCGCGCTCGTTCTTTGCATTACCTTCCACATTTGTGCACAGACCACAATGCGAAATTTTCTACATTCTATGTTAAAAGCTATTATATCAAATGTCTATTCCAATTTTTTTTGTGTGTACCTTAGTCTGGTACTGCTTATTCTGATATTGCAAAATAATGTTCATATTTTATTTTTACTGATCCTAATAGGGCCCTGCTGTGGTCATTTAATCATTTTCCCTTTTCTTAAGTGAAGCTGAACAATTTTTTTTTTAATTTGTCATTAAAGAAGGTTCTCAAAGTACCTACGGCCTTGACGATTACATTCTCATTGCGATAATCGTGCTTCGCGTTTAACAGTTAGGTATTACAGGTTCTAATTTTTTACTTTTTGGCTAATCAAAAAAGTCGGCTAGAATAGTTTTGAGATATATTTGGTATCTAGTGAAAATTTTGAATGAAATTTTTGGATCTATGAAAAAAATCAATTTTTCTATTCTTTGAAAATTTTCAAAATTTTGAAAAGTGTATAACTTTTCTAATTTTCTTCAAAATTTAAATTTCTATTTGGATAATTTGCAAGTATTTTACTCATCTATAAGAAACTTTGACAAAAATTTTTATAATATTAAGAAAAAAAATTTGAAAATTTTGAAAATGCTGTAATTTTTAAAACTTTGGGCTAATTGAAAAAATCGGCTAGAATAGTTTTGAAATATATTTGGTTTCGAGTGAAAATTTTGAATGCGATTTTTGGATCTACGAAAAAATAATTTTTTATATTTTTTGAAAATTTTCAAATTTTGGAAAATGCCCCTAATTTTTTAATGTTGGTTCGAAATATCTGATTAACGAACTTAACCTTCATTTTGGGTACCTTCAGAAGTCTATCAAATGCAGACTCTATTTATATTTTGAAAATAAATAAACTTTCTTAAACTTATTTTCGTTGTTGCATTTAATTTATTGTAAAATTATATTTCACAAAGAAACCATTGCGAAAATCAAATAAAAATATATAAAGAATAATTCTTTTGGCTTTTTGAATATTTTTATTTGATTTTTGCACTGTTTTCTTTACTTTGATTTAATTTTAAATTCAATTATCCAGATGTCATCTGGATATTATCTGGACACCATCTTTTATCTTATATTAATGTTCTGTGTCACCGTCTCATGGCGCCCTTGCTTCATATTTTACCATTGAGTTGGTAGAGCCAAAGATATTAGGTCCTAATATCGCCGCAAAAAAACAAGAACCCCCACTTTAGAAGGCAATAACTCCGCAGAAAAAATGTGAAGAGGTTCGAATAAGAACCACACGAATCCCCTAAGTTTTCTGAATAAAATAGTGTTTCTGTAATTTGCGTAAAAAAAAATTCGTTCCGAGCTAATTAGCAAAATAGAAGTAAAAATGCTGTCGCGAGTCCCATTTTTGAGCCACTTTATCTTTTACATGACCCCAGCGCTAAGAATATGTTGGAAAAAATTTGAAAAAATTCTGGATTGTCCTACAACATGTTTAGAATCCAGTAGCGACCTTAAAATTTAAAAATATTTTAAAATGTCAGTTTTGCAAGGATTTTTGTTGAATGTTTTTATTTAGGGATTGAATGGAGCTATCGCGCTGTTTAAGGGCTTAAAATGTGTAGTAATGTACCCTGATTCCTATTTCGACCACATAACTGAATAAAAATTATAATTTCGCGATTAAAGTGGCTCAGAATAATTCAGAGTTTAATGAGGCGAGGCGCGTGGCACAGTAGTAGAAAAAACTGTAGAAAAAAAGGTCCGTCATACTTCCCAGCGACAGGCAGCCGTTTTATTCAGATTTTCCCACATCTACTGCTCGCTCAGCAGGGCCGTCTCAATGCTTTGAGGTGGGCTTCGCACTTCTCTCCTGATATAAAATTTTGATATTTTAATACAGTATCAAGCTTGCACGCCAATTAAATTTTATTTTGTTTATTTAATATAGTACACCTCTTTCGGTATTATAATATAATTTTGTAATTATTAGGCTGTTAATTCGCTACTGAAATGCCTGAAAGATTTGTTTATATGAGCAATTACATGTACGTATTTTTTTTGAAATTATTCGTAATAAGATAATGTTGCACCATATGTAGTGCAATAAAAATATTTTTCCATTTAGCCGAAAAGAAAGTATGGACTTTCTTGGAAACGGAAATAGAGGACTTCACACTTTTAACCCTATCCCCTTGTTTTACCATTTTTTTTTTAATAATTCCTCTTTGTCTCGCCATTTTAAAGAAATTTGTACTCTTTTCCTTATTGTTTCGCCTAAATGCGAATTAAATCAATACAGAAACCAGTACGAAAATAGAATTATTTTTATTTTAATTGTTTGAAAAGTCTACTATTATACTTTTTCTTAATATTTATATCCTTTGGTTAAAAGTGTTACTATTTAATAAAAAATTTAATAATATTTTTTAAAACTTAATCGCTTTGTTAATTTCTTTTTTCGTCGAAAACGAACTGTTGTGGATAGAAAATTGGTCCTCTTGGAATAATGTGAAGAACTTAAGCCATTGTTAGTAATTTTTATGAAAATGGTAGTGCTTGTTCTCGTAGGTGTTGAAAGAAAAACCCTGAAATCATTTTTGAATATTTCCCAGGAATTACAGAATACACAAAATTGAAAAATTTGGTCACTGTCCTCTAACTAATTCAATTTACAAATTAATTTTTGAAAAATCCAAGAAGTTTTTAAAATTTTTGGTTAAAAAAATTATTTCTTGACAACTGTATCTTAACAAATAATTTTAAAAAATACACCTTTACAGCAGTAAAGTCATTAAAGTTATAAGAGTTAAATTAAAATGCAAAAAGCACAATTTTCAATATATTCTAAGTTTTTGGAATTTTTCAAACATCATTTTATAATTTTTCTTTCAACACCTAAGAGAACAAATACTGCAATTTTCATTAAAATTTCGAACAATAGCTTACATTCTGCAGATGACTTGACATGGAATTGTTCATATAAACAAATCTTTCACGCATTTCAGTAGCGAATTAACAGCCTAATAATTACAAAATTATATTTTAATACCGAAATAGGTGTACTATATCAAATAAACAAAATAAAATATAATTGGTGTGCAAGCTTGATACTTTATTATGTCGAAATTATATATCAGGAGAGTTGGGCGCAGCCCACCTCAAAGCTTTGAGACGGCCCTGCTGAGCGAGCAGCAGCTGTGGGAAAATCTGGAGAAAACGGCTGCCTACCGCTGGGAAATATGATGGACCTTTTTTTCTACACTTTTTTCTACTACTGTGTCACGCGCCTCACCTGATTAAACTCCGAATTATTCTGAGCGACTTCAATCGCGAAATTATAATTTTTATTCAGTTTTGTGGTCAAAATAGGAATAAGCGTACATTGTGTATGTTCCGATTTGAGTATATGAGAGTTTTTTAAAGTTTCAAAGTTGGCAATGCCATGTATAAGCATAGGCATCATTGCGCACCGGCAGCCTATGCTTATACATTGGCATTGCCAACTTTGAAACTTTAAATAACTCTCAACTGCTCAAATCGGAACATACCCATTACTACACATTTTAAGCCATTAAATAGCGCGATAGCTTCATTCAATCCCTAAATAAAAATATTCTACAAAAATCCTTGCAAAACTGACATTTTTAAATTTTAAGGTCTCTACTGGATTCTTAGCTCTGGGGTCATGTGAAAGTTAACGAGTCTCAACAATGGGCATCGCGACAGCATTTTTACTTGTATTTTGCTAATTAGCTTGAAACGAAATTTTTTTACGCAAATTGCAGAAACACCATTTTATTCAGAAAACTTAGCGGATTCGTGTGGTTCTTATTCGAACCTCCTTACATTTTTTCTATGCAGT
>NC_046665.1:16595131-16600471 GCF_010883055.1 Belonocnema kinseyi | reverse complement strand
TGTCTTCGAAATTATTATTTTACAAATGACTTTCTATATAAACAACAGTAGATGTAAAGCCAGAAGTATTTTCAAGGCGTGTCGAACAAAAGGTTTAAAGTCACTTCAGAGCTTGATTATAAGCTTAATTGCAATTCGATCATTACTGAATTTTGATACGATCATTGCAGCACCTTTTAAATGCTTCATGGTAAAATAAGTAATGATATGATTTTTTTCTGATACAAAAAATGCGTTTGATAGACGTGACATTTTAGCGGGAGAAGAATGGAAATACAAAAATGGTTATTTTATTATCATTCCCTTGAACTATTGATCTGAATTATTTCATGGAATGTTAATAATTTTCTGCTCTTGTTAGATTGTCTTCGAAGTTATTATTTTACAAATGACTTTCTATATAAACAGCAGTAGATGTAAAGCCAGAAGTATTTTGAAGGCATGTCGAACAAAAGGTTTAAAGTCACTTAGAGCTTGATTATAAGCTTAATTTTAATCCGATCATTACTGAATTTTGACACGATCATTGGAGCATCCTTGGAATGCTTCATGCAAAAATCAGTAATGATATGATTTTTTTCTGATACAAAAAACGCGTTTAATAGACGCGAAATGTTAGCGGGAGAAGAAAGGTTCTCTTACAAAAATAGAAATTACTGTGCTTGACCGTACTAACAAGCCCGTTACTCTCTCGCTTGCCCTCGCTTATTTGCTTTTGGCGGAAGAGGGACGTCGATAGTCGCCTGTGACCACATGAACGTGGTCGCTCCATGCCCTGGGAAATGCAGTTCGAAGGGTCCCAGGCATATGGAAGGAGTTGAGATTATTTACGATGGGTGCATTATGTTTTCTACCGTTTGAAGAAAAAAGTGGGCCTGCAGTGAATACATCGTTATTACTTTACCCCCCCCCCCCCCCCCCCCCCCCCCCCCCCCCCCCCCCACACAGACTCAACTCGGATTTTCCGAGAGTTTTGACATAGTTTCAGAAAAAGGCGGTTTTTAATATTAAAAAATCAATTTAAAATTTCGAAAATTTTCAGATGAGGAAGGTAAACGACAAAGTCCCTACTTCGAGGAATGAAAGCAACTTCTTCAAATTAAGCGTTGAAAATGATCAAAATAATTTTCAGTATTAAATAAATAATATAGCTACAACGAAATTATCGATATTGCACGGTAGCTTACCTTCAGCCGAGCTCGAAACAATAAACTGCACTCGTTTTCACTGAGGCAATCGCTCATAAATGCAAAAATAATGAACTTTCAAAAATGTTCAATGTTTTCAATTTTCGGGCAAACTATTCACTTTATGGCAATATTTTATATAACCTTTTTTATTCAGAAGAAAATTTAGAGTGTTTTATTATATAGCTATTTTTTCTTTAAAAACAGCCGTTCCCAAGGAAAATCCAATAACATGAAATAGGCCGCCATATTGGAAGATGGCAGCTCGAGCGCCCCCCCCCCAAATTTACTGAATTTTTGGAGGTGTTTCAAGACCCCCTAAGGAAGCTTTCTGACAACTTAGTTCATTGTTATAAATTATTTCCATTTAAGCCTCCTCATTCAGCTTCGTTGACTGGCCTATCGAGGGATCTGTTTACATTATGGATGTAAACATATCTAACGACCGTACCGAATTCGAGTGGAGCTCATATTTGTTTTTTTAAACATTTATTTAAAATTAGACATTGTAATTATCTAAACAATGTTCATAAATGGCTATTTTTTAAAGAATACGTTTAATTTATTATGTTTCTTTGTAAATTTACAAGAAATATTAATTATTTAAAGAATTTTAATTTAAAAATTAAGACTGAGAATGTGTATCCAATGACTCTTTTATATGTTGCTTTGTAAATTTACAAGAACTAATAATTATTGAAACAATTTTTATTAAAAAATTAAGAGTTTTTCTACAAGAAATTTTGTTTACGAAGTTAACTAACAATGTCTACCCGATGACTATTTTCTATTTTGATATGCAAATTTACATAAACTGCTAATTATTTAAACAATTTTAATTAAAAAACTAAAATTTCCCTTTTTTCTAAGAGCCAGTTTGTTTGCTATGTCCGATTGAGAGTGTTTATCCGATGACCCTTTTCTATATTGCTTTGTAAATTTACAAGAACTGTTAATTATTTAACCAATTTTAATAAAAAATTAGGAGTTTGCCCCCTTTTTCTACAAGTCAATTTTTTTACGGATTCAAGTAAGAATGTCTATACGATAACTCTTTTGTATTTTGCTTCGCAATTTTACAAGATGTACTAATTGTTTAAACAATTTTAATCAAAAAATTAAAAGTGCCCTTTTTCTTAAGAGTCAATGTATTTGTAGAGTCAACCAAGAATGTCTATCCAATGACTGCACTTTGCACATTTACAAGAGCTATTATTCATTGAAATAATTTCAATTTAAAAAGAAGAGTTTAACCCTTTTTTCTGCTAGTTATTTTTTTAAGACTCCAAGTAAGAATGTTCATACAATGACTCCTTTTTATGCTGCTTTTAAAATTTACAAGAACTATTAATTATTTAAACAATTTTCATTAAAAATTAAAAGTTTGGCCTCTATCCTACGAGTCAGTTTGTTTTCGAAGTCAGCTAAGAATGCCTATACGATGACTCATTTCTATATTGCTTTGGAAATTCGTAAACTATTAATTATTTAAACAATTTTAATTTAAAAACGAAAACTGACCTTTTTTCAACCAGCCAGTTTGTTGGGGAGTCAACTAAGAATGTCTATCCGATGACTCTTTTCTATTTTGCTATTTAAATTTACATAAACTATTAGTTATTCAAACAATTTTAATTAAAAAACTAAAATTGACCTTTTTCTAAGAGTCAGTGTGTTTTTTGAGTCAACTAAGAATGTCTATCCGATGCCTCTTTTTATATTGCTTTACAAACTTACAAGAACTATTAATGATTTAAACAATTTTACTTAAAAAATTTAAAGTTTGGCCTTTATCATAAGAATCACTTTTTTATGGAGTCAACTAATAATGTCTATCGGATGACTCTTTTCTATGTTGCTTTGTAAATTTACAAGAACTGTCAATTATTTAAAGAATTTCAATTTAAAAACAAGAGTCTAACCGTTTTGATACGACTCAATTTTTTAACGGATTCGACTAAGAATGTCTATCAGATGACTCTTTTCTATGTTGCTTTGTAAATTTATCAGAACTATTATTTATTTAAAGAATTTTAATTTAAAATTAAGAGTTTAACCTTTTTTCTACGAGTCAATTTGTTTTCGATATCAACTTAGAATGTCCATCCTATGACACTTTTCTGTGTTGCTTTGTAAATTTACAAGAACTATTAATTATTAAATCAATTTTAATTAAAAAATTAAGAGTTTGGCCTTTATCCTACGAGTCAATTTGTTTTCGAAATCAACTAGGAAGGTCCATTCGAAGACTCTTTTCAATGTTGCTTTGTAAATTTACAAGAACTATTAATTATTGAAACAATTCCAATTAAAAAATTATGAGTTTGGTTTTTTTCTACGAGTAGGCTTTATTTTGTTTACGGAATGAACTAAGAATGTCTTTCGATGAACATTTCCCTCCATACCTTGTAAATTTATAATAATTATTATCCATTTAAACAATATTCATAAACATATTGAGAGTAAGGGTATTTTTTATTTAATAAACACAATTTGTTTACTAAGTTATCTAAGATTACTTTGGTGATGAATCTTTCTTAAGTTATTTGTTAAATTTGCAACAATTATTAATTATTTAAAGAACTTTCATAAAAAGTTCAAAATTTGGATCACATTTTACTACGACACTTTACGAATTTACACTAAGTATTTATTATTAAAATAAATTTCATAAACAAATACAGAATTTGACTGTTTTTTAGATTTTGCACCATTTGAACATTTTAAACAAATTAGTTTTTATAAAAAATGTATGCACCATAATTTAATAAGAATTAATTTTTATAAGAAAATGTATGCACCATATATTTAAGAAGAATCTAAAAAAATTAAAACTGTATGATGGTAAAAACTTTCGTTTTTATTAGTTTCAGTAATTATTTCCTTTTATTATTTTCTTCCAGTAATTTCATAATAGTCTGTATGAATTTGAGTACAATTTGATGATATTGCGGCTAGAAACGAAATTATTCGAATTACTCTCAGTTGTCTAAACATTTGGCCAAATGAGATGAAAACTGCAGAAAACCACCTCTCGAGTTTAGCCGGGTTTTCAAAATTCGAGTACACAACCCGGTCGTACGTCGTAGATGGTCACCCATCAAAATGCTAAGGGCGCTCGACAGTTGACTCTTCTCGATTCGAGATTATTTACCATGTATCCCTATGAAAATTTGTACGCACCCACATTTTAGATTTTTTTTCCAAATTTGCATAAAAATGTTTAGTGTTGCGCAATAATTTATTCTGCATCTTGGGAGGGTAGCCGTGCGGAGCCGTGTACAAATAAAAGTTATTGAAGCGAAAATGAATATCGCGGTATTACATTAAACTTCATTTACAAATAAAATAATTGCAAGTAAAGCAGCGGGTCACGCGCGTATGAGCTTCTAGTGAAATTTAAAAACATCTACTTCTAAATTTTAATCCGAAAGCTTAACAAAGGACTCTGAGGTGTCGGCTACTCAGGCGGTGGTCGTTCAATGCTTTATATATGTCGCAACAACGCCGACGTTGGAGCCATTTAGCGTATACTCATATCCCTAAGATAAGATAATAGATGACCGTTCAGATAATCGCGATAATACCCAGATACTTTTCAGATAATAGACTTAATAACAAATGTCAGAATAATTATTTATGCATCTCTAGTTGTTTTTAGACCGTTTTCTATATGAAAATGTGTTTTTATGAAGAAAGAAGATTGTGAAATTATTTGTGAAATATGTTGCCCGTGAAAACAACGACAACGAACAGTTACCGTGGTTACTGTTGACCATTTTGGAAATTTTGAACTTAGACTAGCGGAATGAGGTACGGGGAGCGCAATCGCTGCGCCATCTGGCGTATACTCCTAATGGGACCAAAGTATGTTCAGACACTCTCGCCATTGTGACAGTGATCCCAGATCTGAAACGAGACGTAGTCCAATGCTATGACACGTCTATGTCCGTGTGAATATGGTAGGAGACGATATAAATGCCTGGGTTGCGCGCGCAACCTATTTCTCCTCTTCTGAATTTGAAAACTCGAAGTTGCACGATTGCCGGTAGGAACACTTCGGCGGTTCTATTTATATCTCTATCTCCTTTGAAATAAAATGAAGAGATTGGGATTTTAATATTTTCAGATTTCGATGCTGGGCTGGCGATTC
>NC_046665.1:16591742-16595031 GCF_010883055.1 Belonocnema kinseyi | reverse complement strand
ATGTTATATTATAATAGTCTTATTTAAATCTTGATCCGCGTTTGAAAGAAATTAAAGAAATTGGTGATTTTGGAATTCATCTCGTTTGGATGAAAACTCAATTATTTAATTGAAAAATTCACTATTTTGTTGAAAATGTAACTATTTTGTAAAAAAAGTCCTCTTTTCTATCAAAAGTTCAACTACTTTGTTAAAATTTTTATTTCTTTTATTTGAAGGTTCATCTCTTTCGTTGAAAATACATTTATGAAACTGACAATTAATCTATACCATTTTTGTTTATAAAATCATGTATTTTGTTAACAATTCGTCTTTCTTTGTAGAAATTAAATTGCTCAATGGAAAATTTATACTTTTTGATTAAAAATTACATTTTGCGGTTGAATTATCAACTGTTAATATTTTTTGGTTTCAAAGTCGTTTTATTTTAAATGCAACTATATTGTTAAAAATTAAAATCATAATTTATGGGTGGAAAATTCAATTATTCACTTAAAGTTGAACTACTTATTAAAAAAATTAATTTTTTCTTATTAAGGATTCATAATTATAATTGAAAATTCAAATATTTGCCTTTAAATTAATTTTTTTGTTAAAAATTTTACTTTTTTGTTAAAATTGCATCTTTGGACGTTAAAGTCAACAGATAGAAAGTTCAACTATTTGGTCGACAATTAAAATTTTGGTTGAAAAATCATATTTTTCGGTTACAAATTCAGCTTTTTTGTAGATGATACTCTTGTTGACATTAAAATTAAATAATTTTGTTGAAAGTTCATATATTTTGTTGGAAATTGACCTTGTTTGGTTGAAATATGTACTGTACATCTTCTTGGGCTTAAAAGTTGATTATTTCACTAAGAGTTGAATTACTTTGTAAAAAAAATACTGTTATTTTCAACAAGGTTTTATAATTATGGTTAAAAATTTAACTATTTAGTTGAAAGTTTAACTCTTTGATTGAAAACTCATATTTTTCGCTAAAAAAAATCAACTTTTTGTAGACAATTCGTTTTATTGATTTTAAAATTAAATAATTTCGTTGAAAATTCATGTATTTTGTTTGAAATTTGTCTTTTTTGTAGAGCATTAATTTTCTTGGTCAAAAATTCATGTTATTGGTTAAGAATTTAACAACTTAATTGAAAATTTATTGTTTCGATTAAAAATTTTTTTTTATCTGAAAATGTAACTATTCTAGGATTGATTAAAAAATAATAGTTTTTATCTGGAAATTGAACTATTCAATTTTTATTGAAACTTCATCATGTACATTGTACTAGTTAAAACACCATTTATTTGATAGAAAATTAATTTAATTTATTAAAAAGTAAACTTTTGGGTTGAAAATTGATATATTTTGTTAATTAGATTTTTTCCTAAAATTAAAAAAAAATGCAAAATAAAAAAATTTCCTTAAAATCTTCCGGATTCTTTTTTTTAATTTTTAAAATGTTTTCAAATACTCACTTAAAATTTATTTGTCAAAATAAAAAATCATTTTCAATGTTCTTAGCAATCACAACAATTTTTGTTATTCTTTTTAAATCCTGTACAATTCTCAAAAAGCTTTTTTTTTAATATGCAATCGTGTTTCAAATTATTTAAAATAATTTCAAGTTTTAAATTAATTCTGAATCTTTTTTTTTTTTAAATTGTAGCGTTTGAACTTAAAATTTAGCTCATTACAAATTTAACAATTCAAGGCTTTCTATTTCGAACCATTCTGTTCAAATTTGTATAGTTTTTAACAGTTGTTTGTAATGGATTGTTTTAAATGAATGGTCAAATATTGCTGATAATTAAAGAAATTTTCTTTTTTTAATTAAAAAATTCCAAATTGCATGGGCTAAAAATAAAATTTTTTTAGACTGAAATAATATTTCAAGTCATAATCGAAAACAAATAAATTAATTTTCTAACAAATAATTGGTGTTTTAACTAATACAATTCACAGGATAAAGTTTAACCAAAAATGGAATAGTCGAATTTCCAGATAAAAGCTGTGATCAAAAATTGAATTGAACAAGGAAAAAAAACAAATTTTCAACAAAATTGTTAAATTTTCAAGGGAAAAGGTAAATTTTTGACCAAGAAGATTAATGTTCTTTAAAAAAAAAACGATTTTCAAACTTAACCAATATATACGATTAATTTTTAATCAATCCTATAATAGTTACATTTTCAGATAAAGATAAATAATTTTTAACGGAAAAAATTTATTTTCAACAAAGTTGTTGAATTTTCAACCAATCAGATGAATTTTCGACCAAGAAAATTAATGATCTACAAAATAGACAAATTTCAAATAAAATACATGAATTTTAAAGGAAGTTATTTAATTTTAAAGTCAAAAAGACGAATTATCTACAAAAAGTTGAATTTCTTAAGCGAATAAATATGAGTGTTCATTCAAAGAGTTAAACTTTCAACCAAATAGTTAAATTTGCAGCCATAATTAAAAAATCTTGTTAAAAAAAAAGTATTTTTTTTACAAAGTAGTTCAGTGAAATAATCGACTTTTAAACCCAAGAAGATGTACAGCTCATATTTTAACCAAACAATTTTATTTCTGACCCAAAATGATACATTCTCAACCAAAAAGATTAAATTTCTACTAAAAAAGGTCAATTTAATTTAAATAAATTTTTAAATTTTAAAGTCAAAAAGAGTATTATCTACAAAAAAGCTGAATTTTTAACCTAATTTAAAGGCAAATAGTTGAATTTTCAACTATAATTATGAATCCCTAATAAGAAAAAATTAATTTTTTTAATAAGTAGTTTAACTTTAAGTGAATAATTGAATTTTCCACCCATAAATTATGATTTTAATTTTTAACAATATAGTTGCATTTAAAACAAAACGACTTTGAAACCAAAAAATATTAACAGTTGATAATTCAACCGAAAATTTTAATTTTTAATCAAAAAGTATAAATTTTCCATTGAGAAATTTAATTTCTACAAAGAAAGACGAATTGTTAACAAAATACATGATTTTATAACCAAAAATGGTATAGATTAATTGTCAGTTTCAAAAATGTATTTTCAACGAAAGAGATGAACCTTCAAATAAAAGAAATAAAAATTTTAACAAAGTAGTTGAACTTTTGATAGAAAAGAGGACTTTTTTACAAAATAGTTACATTTTCAAGAAAATAATTAATTTTTCAATAAAATAATTCAGTTTTCATCCAAACGAGATGAATTCCAAAATCACCAATTTCTTTAATTTCTTTCAAATGCGGATCAAGATTTAAATAAGACTATTATAATATAACATAATT
>NC_046665.1:16585939-16591642 GCF_010883055.1 Belonocnema kinseyi | reverse complement strand
AAATGCCAATCTCTTCATTTTATTTCAAAGCAGATAGAGATATAAATAGAACCGTCGAAGTGTTCCGACCGGCAATCGTGCACCTTCGAGTTTTCAAATTCAAAAGAGGAGAAATGGGTTGCGTGCGCAACCCTGGCATTTATATCGTCTCCTACCATATTTACACGAACATAGACGTGTCATAGTATTGGACCACGTCTCATTTCAGATCTGGGATCACTGCATTGTGAGTGACCACCGCCTGCGGCTACTCTATTGATATAGCTCCCCTGCTTGTTATTTATGATCGAATTCTGGTTTCAATTTCAGCCTCTCTGCTTTTTATGTATGTAGCAGCTACTGCGATCTGAGCGAGATACACACCGGCACAGCGTAGAACCCCATTAGTCAGTCGGTATAACCTATACCCAGATAAAAATTCGTGCGCGCATGACATGCATGCCAAAATTCACCATGTTCGCCCACATTTTGTGATTGGAACTGCAGAGATGAGGTGGGAGATTGCCGAGCTAATGGATTAAGAGAATGTGAAAAACATGCGCTGATAACTGCGGCCTCTTTGCGAATTACCTCAGAGTTACTTTGAAGGCGCAACTTGCGCTTCGGTAAATGATAAAAGTGAGCAATTTCTGAAATGATTTGCCAGTTCATTTTCTGCTCAATTAGTTACCACAAAGATATCTTTATTACTGATTTGAAAGTTTTGGAAGACCAAAGATATTAGGTCCTAGATACGGCATGAGATTAGTTGCACCACATACCGGTAGTTAGCGCGGCAGGCAAGTTTGTGGTCTTGCATATATATATTGCTTTTAGTTCGGCCACAAACTTGTAAAGGCGCGAAATGTACCGATTGGTTCCTCCACATACTTGCAGAGGCGCGACAAGCAACCATATATTCGGTCTCACCAAATTATAGTGCATTTTAAATCCAAAATGGTACTAATCTAATTTTAGTTTATAAGTGAATAAAAGAATCATTTTAATTGAGTAGAAAAGGTCTTGAAGGAATTCGAAAACTCTAAAGACTTTTTGAATTTAAAATTGGCCCAAAATGTAACAAAGAGGTTAGTATCAAATAGTGATAACAAATTTGAATTAAAAAGTTTATTTTTTGTTTCAGTTATAATGTGTTTGGAAATTAATAGAAAAGTGAATCTGAAGATACAGTTAAGTTTTATTTTAATTTAATTAAACTAAAAAAACTATCTGGTTAAATCAACAAGAATTGTGGTTGAATATGTCCTTACTATTTTTTTCTGGTTAAAGAAATAAAAATTCTGAATAGCAATTTCCTAATAAAAACTTATAAAAAAATTTTTTTCCTAAATTTCCTTATAGACCTAGACAAATGTCTTCTGAAATGTTGCATTTTTTAAATATTTGTGAATTCAGTGGTATATGAGTTTTTTAAAAACTGTAAAGTGGAAGGAGCCTTTTCGAAAGTCAAAGGAAATTACGGCTTGCTTCTACAGTTTAGCTAAGGCCATGTTATAAATTTAAACCATTTTTTCAAATTGAAATAAGGAGTAACCTAATCTTACAAAAATATCATATAAACCAATTCTATAAATTCACAGAACTATTATGTACTTTAATAGTCTATATTTTTCAAAAGAATTTGACGCCGCTCTTATTTTATTTGTAATAAATATATAAGTTTCCTTAGTTTTTTATTTAGTTTTATTTAAATCTTTCCTTTATTTTGAATTTATTGAGAAAAATAAATTCTTCAGCTGGTCGATTAAGCTTTTGTTTGCATTTTACTTGTTTAACTGTTTTCATATTTAATTCCATTCAAAATGTTTGATTTTGCTAAAATAATTATTTCAAATTCTTTGTTTTAATAAAAAACTTAATTTTTAAATTTGTTCATAAATAAATTTATTTTCTAATAATTTAAATATTTCATTAACTTTCAGTTTCTTGTATAGAATTTTAAAGGCTTATGCATTATAAATTAATTACCTCATTAACAAAAAAAGGTTTTTTAAGAAAAAGAACGACAATCATGCAAAAAACCCTACTTTTTTATTTGAAAAAGATATTAACAATGTTTATTTCTTGCATAATTAAGAAAAATTTAGAAGGATTTTCATATTTCAATAAAATTATGAATCGAAGCAAAAAATACATGATCTGGCACTTTTTTGTTAGAATTATTTTTTCCAAAATTGTATACTCCTTTTCAAAGATCTTTATTGAAAACTGAAGTTTAATTCCGCTCTATTGTATTTTTCACAACTTTCTTCTAACTGCAATTCATAACACAGTAGACAAGTAGACATAAATCAAGATTTTTTCATGTTCGCGTTGCAGCGTATACGTAAAGAAGGCTTACGTCAAAACGAAGATAGTGAGTTTCTTCACGCAAACAGCAGACTTGGCTTAACTCATTTTTTCCTCTCGACGGATTTTTCACCTTGGCGCACGGGGTATTTCCTAAATTAATTTTTTTTACGTAAAAAAAGTCGCGTCTACTAAAATGTAATATTTTTTTCTCGAAGATTCAAATTTAAAAAAAGGGTTGAAAGTGTAAAATTAAAAATGTAAAGCATTTAAAAAATTCTGAATTTAAGAGTCAAATCTTAAACAATTTAAAATTTTAACATTGAAATTTAAGTTGGTTTTGAATATAAGGGTTTAATATCGTAAAATTGACAACTGTAAGCCTTCTAACTTGATTAGGCTAGAAGTGAATGGCCTCCAAAATCTGATAATACCCAAATACAAACATTTAGAATTCTACATTTCAATTTTCAATTGAAAACTTTCAAAAGTAAATAATGTGAATTTATCAGGTTATACTTGAGGCCTATTCAAAATTTAACAAATATTAATGCTTGCATTTTTAATTTATCAACTCTATGAAACAAATTTCAAATAATACAATTCTTGAAATTTCTGTTCATAAAATTACTCAATTTGAATGTTTTAAATTGAAAATATACATATTAAAACCTTTCAATTTAAAATTCCTCTCCTTATAAAAAGTTTTCGATTTCGAAGGCTTTACATTTATTCCAATTTTTCACGAATTTTGACATCGAATAATCTGCTTATTGCAGCTTCAAATTATTTATATCCTAAAGTTGCAAAAAAATGTATTGCCGAATCATAAGTGACTTCATTTAAAACGTTTAAAATTAAATAATTTAAATTGACAGGTTATACTCTAAGAACATTCGAAATTTTACAAATACTGAGATTTAAAATTTTTAATTTATAAACTAGTTTCTTTTAATAATTATTATTTTATTTTTACGCTTCTAAATGAAAATAATTACACTGTAATGTTAATTGTTTTCATTTCAAATTTCTCTTATTTAAAATCTTTTAATTTCAAAGGCTTTGAAGTTATAATCCAATTTTCGAAACTGAATAATTTTGAATGGAATAATTGTTTAATTGCTAACATACTTCTAATTTGAAAGAAAATTGTGGCATAATAAAGTATCTCCATGAAAAATAGTTATGCTGAAGTTTAAACGCTTCCTTTTATATTTTGACATTGTCGACATCTGAAAAGTTTCGAACCAAAAACTTGAGAACTATGAGTCTTAATTACTTTCCTGAGTTTTTCTGTTAAATTTAACTAATTATTATAAAAATAAGGGATTTTTTTAATTTCTCCAGTTTATTTGAATGCTCTCCACCGTTGAAGCCAATAAACAACCCACATATATGTATTCAATTCAATCAAGTTAAAAATTCAACGACAGTTTTATTTATATTTAACTAGATTATACTTAAGTTTAACACTATTTAACACCATTCAACATCTACAATTTTAACTGAAATTTACTTAAATTTAACGAAGTTTTACTTCAATTTTGAATTTAACTAAACTGTATTCACTTTTTGAAATGGTCTAAATTGTATTCAATCTTTAAATTTAGTTTCACAACATAATTTATAAAATTGCACTACAATCAATCTTAAAGTACAAACTGAATTGTTTTAAAACTTATTTACTAAGTATCTAGAAAATTTCTCTTTTAAAAGAACCCAGACCTTGGAATCTATTAAAATATCCTAAGATATATAAAATACTTTAAAATCTGATATTAAATTACTGTAATAAATTGAGAATTTCTTGGAACCTTTTAACATACTCTCAAATATTTCGAAACCTTCAAAATATTTTGAAACACCTTGACATCTTTTTAAGATTTATAAGGAATTTTGGAGTTTTTTATAAACAAACCTGCTATAATTGTTAAAATCCTTTGAAATTCCTTTAAATTATAAAAATGAATTGAAAATGAATTGAAATCTTCTAAAACATCCTCAAATATTAACAATCTGTTGAAATCTTAAAAAAATGTTTAAAGCTCTTGTAAATTCCTTGAAATTTAAAAAATACCCTGAAATATTTCAAATCCTTTGAAATCTCATTTTAAATTACTGTAGTCAATTGAAAATTTCTTGGAACCATTTAAAATACGCTCAAGTATTACGAAACCTTCCAAATCTTTTAGAACACTTTGACACCTTTTAAACATTTCTAACATAATTTGGAATTTTTTAAATAACTCTGCTAAAATTTTGAAATTATTTGAAATTTCTTTAAATTATAAAAATAAATTAAAAATTCCTTACATCTTTTAAAACATCCGCAAATATTTAAAATCCTTAAAAATCTTTTGAAATCTCTTGAAATTTTTAAAAGATTCAGATTGAAATTTAGAAAAAAAAATTTCAAAACGTTAAATATTGAAATGTTTGTAGATTAGAGTTTTGAAAATGGAATCAATACAAATTCAAAACATTCGAAATCTTATTTTCAACTATGAAATATAAGTCATTTTCAACTCGATGGAATTCAAGTCTTCAAAATTTGAGTTGTAAACTGAGAAGTTTATTTACAAAAAATTATTAATCATAAATAAATTGAAAGCGTTCAAAACTTAAAACTATGCCGCATTGTGCCTTTGAATGTAGGTCGTTCCCGCGTGAGTTGGACAAATAGATAGTATGTGAGCTAAATGCTCGGGGTGTGCATGGCACGCCCTGCAGCTATCATCAGGGATGTCTTGGCTCAAAATTTGACGACGGTATTTTAAGGTGGAGATGACACCGTCCTGACATGCCAAAGTGAAACCCTCCGAACCAGACTTCAATCCGGGCGATTTAAGGAAAGCAAACGTTACCTCACAAGACATTGACTGATCCTTCACATTTCTGTGGAAGATACGGTGCATCCTCTTATCGGGGAGGTGTTCCCGAAAGTTTTTCTCTGGTGCTTTCTTAATCCGGGCTTTCAGGAGTGAGTACTCGAGATAGATAAGATTTGATGCATTTTGCTCACCTCTAATACTGAAGTGGAGTCCGAGTGTTTCAGCAGCCTCCTCCGCTGCTTTGTACAGAAACGCTCCTTTGCTCACTTCTTCGTGATTCCTGACCATTTTAAGAAGAGGGTCTCTTCTATTTGCAACTCTATGTGGTGTACCCAGAATAATCCTGTTGTGAAGACATTCAAGACCGAATATTCCGCGACCACCTTGACGGCGTGAGATGTACAGTCGCGGAACGGAAGACTTAAGGTGAAACGGTAACTTCCTCCAAATAGTTTCAGCAAAACCACTCGCAAAATAATGTATTAATTCAAATTTTGTTTTTTGCACTGTTAAAAGTATATCGAAATCTATGGCGGGCTTCTCTTCAAAATTAATTTTTTTCATTTTTACAAATTTTTATTAA
>NC_046665.1:16579090-16585839 GCF_010883055.1 Belonocnema kinseyi | reverse complement strand
CGGGTATGAGGTTGTCTTCATACTTGCCAGGGGGCAGTAGACTGTATTTCCGATTTTCTTTTAGATATCACTGCAGTCATTGCCGTGCTCAGCCAAACCTACCGTTTCGCCTTAAGATGCATGCTTTTGTTCATGTGCAAAACCTTTCTTATCCCGATATCAAGGGATCTGAGCTCGTTCTTCGTCCATGGAAGTACTCCAAATAAATAGAGTACTACCGAGACGGCAAGCATCTTCGTTGCGGATACTTCGTTCTTCACCGACAGTTCGGAAGACCAAATCTGCCGGATGAGATGTTTGTATCTGCTTCGGAGAGTATCCTTTATAAATGCAACATCCTGACTGCGGCTCTGTGACACGCCCATGTATGTATAAGTCTCTCCAGCGCAAAGGTGTCGTATAGCGCTTCTATCAACGAGCTCAGGATCCTCAGGGATGCGATTAAGTTTTCCTCGCTTCAAATAAACCTTGGCACATTTGTCTAACTCAAATTCCATTCCAATTTTCTTAGTATATCGCTCGACAATCCCTAGAGCTAGATGTAGTTGCTCTTTGTTTTTAGCATAGATCTTAAGATCGCCCATGTACAATACATGAGTGACCTTGTACTTTCGGTCTGCAGGTTTGCCGCGCAAGTACTTGTCGGAATGGCGAAGTGCTAGAGATAGTGGCAATAATGTAAGGCAAAAGAGGATTGGGCTCATGGTGTCGCCCTGAAAGACACCTCGCTGAAAGGCGACCTTGTTAGTTGTCACAAGATTTTTTCCAGATGAGATAGTAAATCTGTTTTTACAAAGCAGCATCAATCTCTCTATGCACCTGACTATTTGCGGATAACCTTTAAGATTTCCAAAAGACAGATAATAAGTCTATGGGAGGTCGAATCGAAAGCTGTCCGATAATCAATCCAGGCCATCGATAGGTCACGCTGGTAGAATGTTTCCAGTAGGCACAAAGCTCTGCGACGTCTTAACGACATCGTTACGATAACTTTACGACATTCTATGTCCATGCCGTTAAGGTACCTTTACGATATCGCAAATAAGTCGTATGATCTGACGATGTCTTTACGATATCGCAGACACCGAAACGACATGGACATAGGATGTCGTAAAGATGCCGTAAAGATGTCGTAAAGACGTCGCCAAATTTTGTGCCCACTGGGCTGCATCTTTGCAGATACATCAATCGATGAGCAGGTTCTCCCGACATCCCGCTACGCCTTTCTTTGAACCTCGTTGTTCATACATTTCTTGCCACACAGGTTCAATTGCCCGAACAATCCTTTTATTTAGGATAGCTGTGAATGTCTTATACATTGTGTTCAGACAAGTGATTGGCCTGTAATTCTTCGGTTAATATATATATATATATATATATAATTTTATAATTATATACAAAAATCGTTTTACAAAAAGTTAAACTTTAACTCGAGTAATTTCTATTAACACTTAAATTTAATACTTTAACCAATCTACAAACCTTTAAATTTTTAAGATTTTGAAATTTTTCTATTTTCTAAATTTCAGTCTGAAATAATTTCATTTAAAGGTTGCCCAATTGAAAAACGTAAGTTTAAATTTTGAACACTTTCAATTAATTCATGATTATTAATTTTTTATAAATAAACTTTCAAGTTTACAATTCAAAATTCCAGAAATTTCAAAAGATTTTTAAGGATTTTAAATATTTGAGGATGTTTTAAAAGATGTCAAGGAATTTTCAATTTGTTTTTGTAATTTAAAGGAATTGCAAAGAATTAAAGAAATTTTAAAAGGGTTATTTAAAAAAATTCAGAAGTACTTTAAAAATCTTTTTAAAAAATTTCTAGATAATTCAAAAGTTTTTGAAGGATTTGACAAATTTGAGAAAATTTTAAAAGATTACAAGGAATTTTCAATTGATTACGGTAATTTAATATGAGATTTTTAAGGATTTGATATATTTCATGTTATTTTGAAAATTTCAATATATTTTCAAGAGCTTTAAAAAATTTCAAGAGATTTCAAAAGATCTCAAAAGATTTTAAATATTTGAGGATGTTTTAAAAAATGTCAAGGAATTTTCAACTTATTTTTATTATTTTAATAAAATTTTTAACGAATTAAAAAAAATTTAGAATGGCTATTTACAAAAATTCAAAAGCACTTGAAAAACTTTGTTAAAAAGTTTAAAGTGTGTCAAAATATTTTGATGGGATTGCAATATTTGAGAGTATTTAAAAATCTTCCAAGGAATTTTTAATTGTTTGAGTTAAATTAATATGAGATTTGTTTAAAAATAAGCATACAATTTAATATATTTATGCATATTAACTGTTATTAACATGGGGAATAGGCCCAGCCTGCCCCTGGATATTAATGATTTAATAGACAAAGTTAGATATGAAAAAAATAAGATATGTATGTTCGTTTTTTATTCCTGCAGTTGATTTTTGTAATTTCTAAAAATTTTGCTAGTCACTCAAAAAAAAGACTGTTTAAGTAAATCGTCTGTGATTAAGTCTATTAATGAATTTTTCGAGTTTACCGCAACATCAATTTCGTAAATGAAAATGTTCAATTAAGTAATTTTATTTCATGATCAAATATTTTCCAATTGTTTCTAAACATTATTGATTAAAAAGAAAATTTTAATTGCAAATAGGTTTTCTATTATTATAAGAAATAACTCTGTTAACATAATGGGCAAAAAACTTAGAATATCTTAATTTTTTAAATAAAACAAAATCTAGAAGATTTTAGGACAATTAAAAGATTTTTTAGGAAAACTGAATGATTTGAAAAGATATTTCGAATAATATCTTTTCAATTATTTTTTTTTCTTTGATGCTTTGAAAATTTGCAATTAATAAGTATTTAAAAAATGTTTATCAACAAATTTATAGTTTGGCTATTTTTGAAGCGAGACGCATAATTTGTTTACGGAATGAACTAAGAATGTCTTTCGGTGAACATTTCCCACCATACCTTGTAAATTTATAATAATTATTATCCATTTAAACAATATTCATAAACATATTGAGAGTAAGGTTATTTTTCAATTAATAAACACAATTAGTTTACGAAGTTAACTAAGATTACTTTTGCGATGAATCTTTCCAAAGTTATTTGTTAAATTTGCAAGAATTATTAATTATTTAAAGAACTTTAATAAAAAATTCAGAATTTGGATATTTAAAAAAGGAAAGGGTCCGTTTTTTTACAAATTCGACTAAGAACATCTGTCCGATTTATTATAATAATCAAATGTTCATGATTTATTATTTAAACTACTTTCATGAGCAAATCAAGAGTTTGGGCATTTTTTAAAGAATATGCTTAATTTATTTACGGAATCAACAAAGAATGTATTTCGCATCACTTTTTACTACGACACTTTACGAATTTACAGTAATTATTTATTATTAAAATAAATTTCAGAAACAAATACAGAATTTGACTGTTTTTTAGATTTTGAATCATTTGAACATTTTAAATAAATTAGTTTTTATAAAAAAATGTATGCTCCATATATTTAATAAGAATTAAAAATGAAATTAAAACTGTATGATGGTAAAAACTTTCATTTTCATTAGTTTCAGTAATTATTTCTTTTTATTAATTTCTTTCAGTAGTTTCATAATAGTGTGTATGAATTTTAGTACAATTTGATGACAATGCGGCTACAAACGAAATAATTCGAATTACTCTCAGTTGCCTAAACATTTGTCCAGATGAGATGAAAACTGCAGAAAACCACCTCCCGAGTTTAGCCGGGTTTTCAAAATTCGAGTACACAACCCGGTCGTACGTCGTAGATGGTCACCCATCAAAATGCTAAGGACGCTCGAAATGGCTTGACATTTGACTCTTCTCCAGTCGAGATTACTTACTATGTATTCCTATGAAAATTTGTACGCACCCACATTTTAGATGTTTTTTCCAAATTTGCATAAAAATGTTTAGTGTTGCGCAATAATTTATTCTGCATCTTGAGAGGGTAGCCGTGCACAAATAAAAGTTATTAAAGCAAAAATGAATATCCCGGTATCAGATTAAACTTCATTTACAAATAAAATAATTGCAAGTAAAGCAGTGGGTCGCGCGCGTATGAGCTTCTAGCGAAATTTAAAAAAATCTACTTCTAAATTTTAATCCGAAAGCTTAACAAAGGACCCTTGGGTGTCGGCTAGTCTATTGATATAGCTCCTCTGCTTGTTATTTATGATCGAATTCTTATTTCAATTTCAGCCTCGCTTCTTTTTATTTATGATCGTATTTCAATTTCGGAAAGGACATTTAAAAGAACTACCTGGACCTTTGAATATATCTGCCTGAGTGCTGCGGAGAATTTCTCTAAACTTCTCTGACCCTAGAGAATCTTTAAAATATACTTAAGATGTTTCTTTCGGCAGCGAAGTACCGGGTTGTGGTGCAAGTTACACGCCGAAGAAGGCGAATACACTTCGCTTTTTTAAAGCCCTCACTGTACGTACAGTAAACGTATAATATATTTTATTGTTTTACATAACCTTTATTTAATTTTAATAGAAATGATTTAGAAATTTAACCTTTACACACTACCTCAGTGCCTGCGGTGAATTTCTCAAAGCTTCTCAGAGCCTTGAGAATCTTTAGCACATATTCTGAGATTTCTATTGGTAGGGCGCTTCATTATAATATCACATTATTTGCAATTATCCGTGCTGACTAAATTGTATACATGCTTATAAATACGTAATTTACTAATTTCTAAACTGAGTCACCTCATAATAACTTTTAATGAAATTATAATATTTTCATGTTTACGTTTCGTAAAACTTTAAACTTTTCAATCAAGTTATATTACTTCCATTATTTTTTTATCATATTGCAAATTTAAAAGGGACTTACCGATAATTTTCCTTCACAAAATCTGTTCACACATTTTTCAAACAACTACCGAAAATACTGTTTATATATTTATTTCGTGTATCTTTCGTATGATGATCAACAAAAGAATAGAACCTCTGTAACTTGCGTCAAGTTGACAAACTTTCTCACTCGCACACTTTTTCATGTAAAGGAAGAGGACAAATGCGCACCTGCGCACGAAAATTTAAGATCTTCCTGTAATGTGCCTACCACTTACGGTAATGTTTCTATTGCCAGTTTCAAATAGCTTCCCACTTGCAGTTGGATCTCCTTATTAGGATGGGGAAGGACCGACATACAGTACCATCAAGCGGTGACACGGGTTTTTTTTTAGTTTCTATGCTTTTGCGCGAACGCCCATAGGAGCAAAGATATTATAAACGTAGATGCGGTACGGGGCGTCGGAGTGGGGAATTATATATATAGGACATCACATTTTCTGCCCTATCGAGGTGCTGCCCTCATCGTACTACGAAGTCGAATTCTTGTTTTCCCATTCTTCGTAAAATATGACGGTAAAGCAGTAGAAAGATTTTTTGAGGTTAGAAAAGTTTGACATGTATGTATTGCTGAATTTTTTCAGATCTGAAGCTTGATCCAGATTTTCGGTTCAGTTTTTTTTTAATTATAAAAAAATGTTCTCGAAAAATCATATTTTTAATTTTTAAAAAAGTACTATAAAAAGACATTTCGAGATAAACAAGTGTGGAAAACATTGTTCCTTGACAAATTATTTTTTTTAATTGAAATAATCAAATATTTATACCAAAGAAACAACTTTTTAAATGTTTGAAGTGTTTAAACATTAATGTTTAAATTTAAAATAACAATAATTAATACAAAATATATTTCTGGATAAGATATTTTGGTTGAAAATGTATATAGTATTTTTTAAATCACAAAAGGTCTTCCGAAAAATCGAAATGTTAATTTGAAAACACGTGTTTTTGTATATGAATTTGTCTGTAAAATTTTTGTTATCATTTTAATTTTAAATTCAAACAATTTTTAACACTTTAATTATTAAAGAAAAATGTATTTGATATCAATATTTTATTATCGTATTTTTAATAAATACTTAATACTGATTAAGAAACAATTTTATTTGGGGAGTTTTATTATTTGGGAATTTTCAAATTCGTTAATATTATAAACTGTGCAAGAATTTTGTTAGTTTTGGAATTGTATTTTTCGGGACAGAGAGTTTTACCGAGTCGGGAATTTTATTTTTCGGTATATTTCAGCCGTCCTCATAGAAATACAGAAAATTTGCTCTAATTATAATCTCGGCGCTCGATCTCGTTAATCTTTTTCTACAGTATTAATAAAGAAAAATTGTATGGAAATTTTTGATATCACAAAGTTAAAAATAATCACAATTAAAAATTAAAAAATTCGCTGTACATTCAATTTGTATTCTTGGATCTTGGCGATTTTTTTCTAATCCATTTCAGTCACTTGTCGTTTGTCCAAACACTTATATTTTGTATTTTTAATGTAGTTTTTTTTACGAATGAAACAAAAACTACCCTTCGTATCAAAAAGTAATTAATAAAATCTTTTGGAAAAATTTT
Organism: Belonocnema kinseyi; assembly: GCF_010883055.1. Lineage (NCBI taxonomy): Eukaryota > Metazoa > Arthropoda > Insecta > Hymenoptera > Cynipidae > Belonocnema > Belonocnema kinseyi. Next base: position 16,579,370 of record NC_046665.1, on the reverse strand, counting down.
TAAAATTTGAATTTTCGATTATTTAAAACAATCTGAAAAGTTGTTATGATAATCTTGTAGGGCTCTCAAAAAGCAACGTTTTTCTTCTCTCGAGTTTTTCTTTTCAAGTCTCGTGCTGGTTAGTTTACAATTTTCATTTTGGTATTTTTTTTAATTTGTTGAAAACGCTATAATTCTAGTATATTCTTTTTATCAAAAGAAGTCGATGAGGTAAATTGTTCGGATTTCCAATCATTACGAATACCCGTACATGGAATTTTTAAATCTTGAAAAAAATTGT
>NC_046665.1:16573508-16578990 GCF_010883055.1 Belonocnema kinseyi | reverse complement strand
AATTTAAATGGTTCTTGTCCAAGCTAAGTTTACCATCAGTGCGCCTCGAAGGTGTGCCAAGAGTTGCTTACAGCGCTCCAAGTGGCTCTTGGCAAACTATATCGATTGGGGCTTTCTACGGGGAGCGGTGGGTAGAGGGGAAGTGACTTTTTTCGCCGGACGCGTCGTCTATATTTATGGCGGGTAACTAAGCTCGCACCGCATCTACGTTTATAATATCTTTGATAGGAGTTTGTGAAGCCTGGTTATCAGTGATCCCAACTTTGACAGATTGAGCTACTGCGCTTGTCTAGCGCAGCGGCTCTCATTAGTCGCTGTTGGCGCGCGATTCAAACCGGGTATAATTAACAATTCTTGAAATTAAAATAAATAATTATTATCAATTCTACAATCATACCAAAAATTACCTAACTTGTAATGTAAGATTAAAGAAAATAAAATGCGTATATTTGAAAAATAATAGCATATTTACTTTAAATTCAAAAGCTGAATTTATGTTTCATTAACCAAGGTTTTTGCATTATTATTTTCACCCTTCTTAAATCACATATTAAGTTTTTTTCTGATATTTGTGTGCAATTTATAAAAGCTATCTATTTTGATTTCCATATTTGTTAATTATACCCGGTTTGAATCACGCGCCAACAGCGACTAATGAGGGTTGCTGCTCCAGGCAAGCGCAGTAGCTTAACATTCTAAAGTTGGGATCATTGCTGGTGATACCACTCCTTACTATTCTTTCGTGCATGACACAAATGAGAAGGGAACAACCAATAATTTTAATGTTCTCTCTGTGGCATAAATGAAAAAAAAAAATTGTTAAAGGCTGCAGTAGGGTGAGCATCATTTTAGCGAAGTCTATTCTTGTAAATAATCTTGGTTCAAAAATTCATAGGCAGATTAAGTTCCTTTAATTTTTCTGAATTCACACCCTGATTTTCTTAATAAAAATATTCATAACAAATGTAGTTTCTTAAAGGCTGCGTCTAGTTGTCTTGAATTTCGGGATAAATAGCATTTTTTTCATCTTGGGCTAGCCATCCCGAATTTCGGAACGAATACCCGGAAATCAAGATAAATGCTAGTCTCCGAGAAATTCGGGACGACTAGCCTATTTTTACCATTTGGCTAGTCCCGAAAAGGATGCAATTTATGAAATTTATGGTTTTAACCACACAAAAATTACCAAAAATGTTAGTTATGCCGAAATTCGGGACAATTAGGCTATTTTCACCATTTAGCCAATGGTTCTGAAAAAATGCTAATAGTGCCATTATACTTGATAAAATATAGGGATTTTCAGTTCTCGAGCACGGCACTATTTTTCAGACTTATCATCATTAAACTTTTACTTCAATATGATAGAAAACACTAATTCCTGTTAATCAATGTATACAGTACTAATCATGAAGTGATCTTCGTTCCTGTAACTTATGTAATTACTTTGACTAGTCAAAGTGGTGCGTGTCTCCCCACCCCATGAAGTGTTGTAAAAACGGACAGGGTGTGATCTTACGTTTTTTCTGTGACCAGTCACAGGAGTTTCTTCCCGCCCACCCACGGGGCATTGGAAAAGGGACAGGGGTGTGATCTTACATTATTTCTGTAACCAGTCATAGGGGTGTCTTCCCGCCCCCACGGGGCGTTGGAAAAGAGGCAGGGGTGTGATCTTATATTATTTCTGTGACCTGTCACAGGAGTGCCTTCCCGCCCCCCACGGGGCGTTGGAAAAGGAACAGGGGTGTGATCTTACATTATTTCTTTGACCAGTCACAGGTGTGCCTTGCCGTCCCCCACGAGGCACTGGAAAAGGGACAGGGGTGTGATCTTACATTATTTCTGTGACCAGTCATAGGGGTGGCTTCTCGCCCCCCACGGGGCGTTGGAAAAGGGGCAGGGGTGTGATCTTACATTATGTCCGTGACCAGTCAAAGGGTGCCTGCCGCCTCTCATGAGGCGTTGGAAGGGGGGGATGTCACCTTAAATTATTTCTGTGATCAGACACAAGGCCCCCTTTCCCCTTATCAGATATTTAAAGAAAAATATCAAATTTTCATAGTTTTATCAAGCTTGAAATGATAAAACTAAGATCCAAGAACGCGGAAAGCATAGGGATAAGCATATTTTGATCATCTTTGATTAACTCAAAAGGAGGAAAATTTAAAAAAATACATAATTTTCGTGACGTCTAGACAAATAGTGAAAATAGGCCAGTCATCCCGAATTTTGGGATGACTAGTTAAATGGTAAGAATAGGCTAGTTGTCCCAAATTGCGGGACGATGAGATACTTCGTTTCTTAAAATATGAAATAAGGGTTGCAACCTATTGGGTCATAAATATACCTGCTATCTTAGGCTTTTTATAGTAAATATTTCAAACTTAATTTTATTCCAAAATATTCATTAGCTCCCGAAATATATCAAAAAATTGTTTTTAAGGGCAAAATTTAGGGGTGTCTTTCATCCCACAAAAGTGGATATCGGCACATAAAAACTACGAGTCTCTTATTTTGTCACGCACTACAACATAACCAAAAATTATCAAATACGGTGTTATTTTCAATCCACGTCTAATCATTCCATTTGATTATAAATAAATAATTCTTAATAATGTAAGTCCAAACAAAGTCGTCACTCCCACCTCTACGAAATAATATTAACATATGCGGGGAAGAAGAAACTCATGTTGATAAGGAAATCTAAATATTCGGCTTCATGTAATTATTTTATTTATATCATGATTTCACTGAAAAAAAAGATTTATGCACGTTACTGACTTCTGTTTTATAAAAGACAAATTCAATTCAAATATAATTATAAACTCATAATAGTAGAATACAATAATGATAAAAGGAGTTTATATATACCTGAGATTCGAAACAATCCAGATTTAGAAGCAGTAAAAGATTTTCTGTAACTGATTCTGTAACCCCATATTTTTCAATTATGTTTTAAAACAATCCGCATCAACTATGTGTAAGTTATTTTGAAATAATATTAGAAAATATATTTACCTTCAAAATTGGTATTCTTTTCACATATATTTTATTGCTATTGTATCACTTAACTAGAGTTATGTTACAAACTATAGTATTAATAGTTACTATATGTCAACCAGCAAAGAAAAACACCTTCAAAATGTCTCAACGCGCATGCGCTTCGCGGCATCAACTTGCAAGACATAACGCTGTCAGAAGGTGTGGCCGAAGACTTTCGTTGCCAGAAAACCATGCCGAAATCGAGAGGGTCCTTGCAAATACAGAACGGTTACGTTAACACTTATCTCGCTCGACGATATTACACTTAGAGAAACCAATGCTGGGCTTTACTGGTATAAGATATAACTGCGCTTAAATTGCATGCATTCTTACGAGGACAAGAAAAAACTCTACTATAAACGCTTCAGAAGTGCTCTTCGTATATTACTTAGATTTTTTCTCCGTATATGTTTGTTATTTTTAGACACAATGGGAATTTTACTTTTATTTTATTTATTTTCTGTGTTATTGTGTTAGGGCGTAGTCCCATGGAGGTACATTAGTATAATATGGGAATAGTTTTGACCGATGATGTAATTGTTAGAGTTTTTGCAATAACCTCATTTAACCTCATTGGTCAAAACTATTCTACTAATCTACCATCATGTCCTTCATGGGACTACTCATAAGTTTTTGCATTACGCTGACGTTTTCTGTCCACGTGGGATGGGTGTTTCAGTCCATTTTTGTTACTTCCTCAAGACTTAGCTCGTCTAGCGAACGTCTAGGCAATTTTATGGTGGTCGCCTTGTATAGTGTTCTTCTATAGAGTTTATCTAGCGGCGTCTAGTAAGTTTTTTAGAAATTAAGTATCAAGCACTGCAGATTATGTGGGGTGGTATGGGACACGCGAGGAGAAAAAGGGAACGCATGGTGCTGCGGCATAGAAAAATTGAAATAACAATTTTAATTTGTGAATAATTCCGAAAATTAAAGAAAAAAAGTAAGCAACAAATGAAAATAAATGTCATGTAACAAGGTGCGTTCCGCTAGCACCTCCAGAACGGAATTTCAGTATTTTTTTATGCCATAATTTTGGGCTTTTTTGGGGCGTTTTTTCGGCACTGATGCCGATTTTTGGGCTTTTAGTTTTCCAAAGCAAAAACCACTTTTGGGTGGAGATGCTGGCCACTAGCACCTCTAGTGCAAAAAATTTCAAAAATTGAAAAAATCAACAGAGCCAGAATTTTGGGCTTTTTTGGGCTCTTAAAAACTGCCAAAAAATATATTTTTCAAACAACCCCTGTCTCTCTAAAATTACCCTTAAAACAACTTGCGCACCCCGCCTAGACGTAAGAATATCCGAATTTCATGCTATGCTTGGTCTTCCCAAATCACTGACAAATTATTTCAAAGAATCAACACGAACCCTTAAAAAAAAGCAAAGAAATATCTAAGGAAAAAGATGTGGAAGAAGTACGAGAAAACATATACCGCAGGTCTGAGGCAATTTTGTGCTCACAAAAAAAATCAATTACATTTTCTGAAAACACCTCATAACACTAACCACTACTCATAACTGAAAATAAAAATATTAAAGAAAATCGAATATATATATATATATATATATATGTGTGTGTGTGTGTGTGTGTGTGTGTGTGTTTCATAAGGACAACCGCAGGATTTCGCCGGCAACGGGTGCTAATCTGAAAAACTGCACCCGATCCCAGCGAAATCGCGGTAAAATTTCAGCCACAACCACGTCTCACAACCGTGAGATAGGTGGTTACAGTCTGTAAAGGAATCAGTACGGCGATCCAGCAAAAGCCTCGTGCAACTTAAGAACACGGAGCGACCCAAGGACGACCGCCTTCTGCATTTTTCCGCAAATGTTTTAGCATATTGTTGATACGCATGGAAGCTTTTCAGGCTATTAACCAGTGAAAGCTTCTCAAAGTCAAGAAGAACCATGTCAGGCCTCGCGTGTGCAACAGAAACAATTGTCGAGCATATAAAGTTCCAGTATATGCGGCACTTCTCATTTTCGACAATTGAATCTATTCCTCTAGGAGCATTTAGAGGAGCGATATTAATGTTAATGCCGTAAGGGTGACAGAGATGGTAATAAAGCACTCTCAGTGCCGCATTGTGCTTTTGGATGTAGGTTAATCCCGCATGATTTGCACAACTAGATAGTATGTGTGCTAAATGTTCGGGGTGTGCAAGGCACGCCCTGAAGCTATCATTGAGAATGTCTTGGCTTAAAATGTGACGAGGGTATTTTAAGGTAGAAATGACAAAGGTTAGCTCATACGACATTGACTTCTCCTCCACATTTCTGTGGAAGATGCCGTGCATACTCTTATCGAGGAGCTGTTCACGGAAGTTTTTTTCTTGTGCCTTCTTAACCCTTTAACGTCAAAAGGACACTCTTTGAGTGGCCTCTTTTCTACTTTATTTTTCACGATGAAGACGTCAAGGAAAAAATTCGTAAAGTACCAAT
>NC_046665.1:16559152-16573408 GCF_010883055.1 Belonocnema kinseyi | reverse complement strand
TTGGTACTTTACGAATTTTTTCCTTGACGTCTTCATCGTGAAAAATAAAGTAGAAAAGAGGCCACTCAAAGAGTGTCCTTTTGACGTTAAAGGGTTAATCCGGGCTTTTAGGAGTGAGTACTCGAGATCGATCAGATTGATGCATTTTTCTCGCCCCTAATACTAAAGTTAAGTCCGAGTGTTTCAGCAGCCTCCTCTGCTTTGTACAGACATGCTCCTTTTCCCACTTCTTCGTGCTTCCTGACCATTTTAAGAGGAGGGTCTCTTCCATTTGCGACTCTATGTGCTGTACCCAGAATAATCCTGTTGTGAAGACATTTAAGATTTAATATTACGCGACCACCTTGACGGCGTGATATGTAGAGTCGCGAAACAGAAAACTTAAGGGGGTATCCCTATATAGATCGTGAAAAATCGAAGAACACGTTGGGAATTTGTTGTAACAAAACTACACAATGTTTCGATCTCAAATTTGGACTGATATTTATTGACGTTTCATTACAATAAAATTTTTTTTAATGCAAAATGTTAATAAACAACTCCGCCATGATTCGTGAAAGTTGACAACTTTTTCCCCTCTGGTTTTATGGGTAACGCCATCAGGCCATTGCCTCTCTGAAACATTTTAATCGGTTTGTTGTTATAAGATGTATATCTCGTCTAAATGCCTATTTTCAAAGCATGGAAAAATTATTTCACAAAATGATGAAAAAAAAATTTCGAATTTTTTTTATTGTATTATGCAAATAAGTGGTTAAATAATAATTTTGCACAAAAACAACAAGGTATACCGACTAGACAATTAAATTATCTTTAAAATGGCGTTTTTTTCTCGATAAGTTGAAAATTCGCTGAGTTCTCGTGCCCATAATCTCGGAAAATCGGAAAAATCTTATTTCGAGATAAACGTGTTTAAAGCACTAGCACGCACCTGCCTACCTGCTCCGCGCGCTGAAGGACGTTAGGGAAAATAGCCATAGCAGTTAAACCGCTCCGAATTTCGGTCTAAAATTATAACAGAGTACTCTTGAAATTTTATGCTTTCGATTTGTACAATAAAAAAAATCGATATTTTCATTAACCTATATAGGGATACCCCCTTAAGATGCATGCTTTTGTTCATGTGTATAATCTTTCGTGTCCCGATATCAAGGCATCTGAGCTCGTTCTTCGTCAGGTCCTTACCAGGGGGGTAACTCGCCATGCAAATGCACTGAGTCAGTTTTGTGTGGGACGGCAAAAGATGAAACACTCCGCCACTAGCGCCACGTCCTACATCTGAATGACAGTTGATAGGAAACGTGCGAAATGCAGTATTTTTATCAGTTTTTGTAATATTTTGAACATTTGTGGATATTTTGAAAACTTTAAGCTTGAATTAAGCCATGACTAACTGTTTCTAGAATTAAAAAATATCGAGGATTGCAAAATAGACCTTAAAAACACTGGAATTGTCTTTTTATGGATTTTATTATTCAAGCAGAGTAAAATGGTAAAATATAAAGAATACGTCTTCAAGGTTTAAAGCAAATAAACTAAAAGTTCTAAAATATAGAGATATGCATTAAATATGGACTAAAAACATCGATGTATAGATCCGTACTGTCGAGCAGGGTACGACCCAACCCATTCAAGCGAAGTAAAAACTGTTTTTCTCCGTTCCAAAAATGAAATTGAACGTTGGCAACAAGCAATTAATCCTGGAAAGGGGGATTTTATTATTAAACCTGGACATTTAGTGTGTGAAGATCAACTTTTAAAGGATCAGTTAATTTGAAAAAAAGAAGTCTTAGCTCAAGATTGAACGTTTATGGCGGTAAATATTACGATTTGTTTACACCAATGCCCTTTAATCTTAAATAATCGAATGGCTCTGACGGTTTCATGTATACATTGGTTTTTGAATTTTGGGATATTCTTGTTGTTGCCGAATTTTTAGATTATTTTAATAGTATGTAAAATGATAATTTTAATAGTTTCAGAAGTTTTAAAAGTATTTGAAGACCCATACTATCTTCAGGGAAAAATGTAAAAGTAACATCAATAAGAGTTTTTAATTACTGCAGAGTTTCGATATTTATGTACAATTACATTAATTTATTAATAAATGCAAGTATTAAACTATATTATAATTGTAAAACAATGATTTGTTTTTGCAGTCATAATGGTAAAAGAAACCTAAATTAAAACTAAGGGGTTTGCTATTTCAATTTCCCAACTGCCCTGATCACTGTTCGAAGGCCCACTTTTTTATTAGACATTTCAGAATCCTTTGTCAAAAAATCGCCCTTTATTAGACGACGGGGTTTTTTTAGCAGCCTTCGCACAATGCTCGGGGCAGTTTGGAAATTGAGATTTCGAAACCCCTGGTTTTAATTGACGTTTATCATACCATTAGGACTGCAAAAAAATAATTATGTTACAATTTTAATTTACTTTAATACTTGAATTTATTAATAAATTAATGCAATTGTACATGAATATTGAAATTCAGCGATAATTGAACACTGTCATTAATGTTACTTTTACATTTTTCTTACAGAGAGTAAGGGTCTTGAAAAATTATTTTAATTTCAAAACTATTGAAACTATAATTTTACACGCTATCACAATAATCTAAAAGTTCAATAAATAATTTCGCATTTTAAAACTTAAATCATGTACAGGTTAAGTTCGCGGATGTTCCGAAGTTCCGTTCAGCCCCATTCAGTTTGTTGCATCTCGCCCCCAACGACAATTTTATTGTAAATTCGTAATGTTCTATTCTAAATAATTTAGAATTAAATCGAATGTCAAGAACAGAAAATTCAAACTGCACTTTTTGAAATTTTTGTGAAGGAAAATAAGGCAAGAACATTATTAGTACTTTATTTTCTGTCGAAAATTACACCACTCCTGAGTTCTGAAGTACTAAAAATTTTCACTTAATTTCGGATACAATTTAAATAAAATATCAATTCTTTTGGCACTTTTCTCAGTTTATTAGGCTTATTTTTATTTAATAAATTAATATAACACTTGAAGTGTTAATATCTTTCCAGATATAGTAGCCTTCTATGTTAACCGCCTGTTCCGTCGCGCCCAGCCTTCCCCTACATAAATGAATTGGATGTAGCTTTAAAGAGCATCGATAACATTTCTGAAACATTAAAAATTCATGTTACTCTTATAGCGCATTCGTTTATACTGCACTAATTTACTTCAAGAGCACTCCGTTCGCTCCTTCTTACTTCTTCCTTCTCACTTCGACCTGCTTCGGTGCAGATCAGAGTACACCAGTGCAGGATAACTGAATACGCTATTAGACATAATAAAGAGGGTTTGAAGTATATAGATTATAATAATGGCTATGGATTTATGTCTGAACAAGCTGGAGATAAAATTCATCGTGAATTTTTGAAGACCTGGGCATGTCATCAAATAAATGATCGTTGGTCCTTGGTCACTCTAAACGTCGTTTATGTATAATATTCGCTTCATAGATATGCTACTTGCATTTTCAAATAAATAAAAAGTTATAAATAATTAAGTAAAAAAAGTTGACATTCTTTAACTCATTATTCGTGATATGTTCATACTATAGAAACTAAAATATAAAAATGTGAATTATTCTAGAAAAGGAGCAGTCAGGATTATGAGCTTGGTTAATTTTTGAATCTACAGATGATCCAGAAAAGATGTGTGAAAACCGTTTGTGTCTACACTGTCATAAAACTGAAACCTAGTTAAGAAAGCTGTCTAAAAACGGCTACTTGTCCTTTTTTCAAGACTTCATGAAGTAGCTCCGTTTTTGTATAGCCCTTCAAAACTGCACTGTATGTTTTGCCGCGCCCTGTACTTGCCTGATAACCCCCAAAATGACGCAAACAGGCTCTACCTCACAGTCGCTTGAACAAGTTCTATCCAGTATTTTATCCGAGCTCTCTTGCATCAAGGCAGGAATGTGAACACTAAATAAAGAAAACGAAAACGGGCTACAGGAAATCTCAGTGATAGGACTTAGAACGAAAGTCGAAACAGACAAAGAGCAGTCTGAGTATGCGTTAGACAATGATAAGCAGCGGGAATATATCACAGTCGCTAGAGGCAGGTAAACTTCCGCTCATAGAAAACGAGTCTTCGAAAGTTACGGGTGTGAACACGTCAGGTCAGACAGGCGACCCCTCGGTAGTCACGGTAGCAGCGTTATCTCTAATACGGGCAGCAGCTTCATCACCAGTATGGGCAGATCCCCCATAGGGGGTGCATACTAGTCCGATGAAATGGAAGATAACAATTAATATAGAAGAAAAGGAGTACACTAAGAGGTATTTGCTGAACTTGAGACGCGAAATAGGGTTACAGGCTAAAGCACAAAACCCATCCCACCTCAAGGAAGAACAAAACTATGCTGTTGAGATGGAAATGTGGTTGAAGGAAGCGCAACTGGCGCGGATAACACGCACCACCTTCCGTCCCCCCTCCAATGGGGACACAACCCAATCTACCATCCCGGTAATTTGTACCAAAGCCAGCTAATTCTACACCATTTAAACCACTTCAGTTTAACCAAAATCAGCCTACTCGAACAGTCTCTGGTAACTGCTATAAGTGCGGAAAGGCCGGGCATTTCATGAGCGAATGTCCGATGAACATGCTGCGAAATTTTCCGCAAGGTGCCTTCCCGAGTCGACTACTACAGGCAGTTCGAAATGTCCGGGAAGAGGAGCAACTCTATTTAGAGCAAGTGAAAATGGGACAAAAAGTCAACCAGCAACTTCAATACGAGGATATAGCCAATTATCTGTGATATCCAGAAGACAACAGTCAATACGGTGAAGAAAGGCAGACAATTCAGAATATCGATTATTAGTTGACTCTGGGGCAGCGATTAACTTGATGAAAGAAAATATGCTGACGAATGACGGCAAGGGCAACCTATTCTAATTACCTAAATAAAAAACAACTATTTCATATTGTTCCAAACGATTTCCCGCTACCTGAAGACGGTATGCATGACGACGGAATCTATGCCGATGCAAATTCCATGAAGATTAATTGTGTCCAGACTAGTCTACCCGATTAAACCGAGGTCTGGATAAATATCCCCGAAGGAATGTATCAGGTCAGAAAGGGAATAACAAAAGTACACCACTTTAACTATTCGAGAATACCGCAACTAGTTGAAGCCACCCTTGTTGTCTTATATCCAGAACACTTAATGGAGTCGAGCAAAACTATTCAACCTCGGAAGAAACTCCTAGCAGTCGTTCGGGCAACCCAACATCTACGACAATACCTCCTTGGTAGGACCTTTAGGATTCAGACCGATCACCAGGCACTAAAATGGCTCGATAGTGTTAAAAATCCCTCCTAAAGGTTAAAAAGATGGAGATTACGTTGAGCAGCGTATTCTTACAAACCGGTAGTATACATTAGGTAAAGAAAATAAAGTTGTTGATTGCTTATCGAGAATGTTCCCGATATTTGACCCACTCCAAGAAGCCGAAGACCCAGCTGAACTGTCATCTGAGGATTTAGAAGAGGCATCTCTTAACGGAAAAACGCCCGACACTTCAGACGATGATTCGAGAACTAGCACACCCGTAACTGAACCAGCTCCCAGAAGGAAACTGTCAGAAAGTAGAATGCGTGAGCCACTGATAGAAATTGAAACACCGGAAAAAGGCTCAACTGTTGTTAGCGATGAACCCTAGGACTCGCGGGGATCCCCTACGATAGACTTCGACCAAGAACTATATTGCAAGTTCCAACAGTGGCTGGAGGATAAAAAGGAAAATTTATCAATTAGAAAGCCTAATGCAGGTGTTAAACTTTGGAGAAAAATACAGAAAAAAAGAAAGAATAACACCAGCGTTGAGGAGTTGCCACCATATAACGAAAAACTCTGGCTCATCAAGCTAGATTAAATCATTAAAGATTTTCAAAACCAGAAGTTAACCATCGCTCGACTACACTTTCCAGACCTAACAAGTCGACCTTTAGAAAAGATTAAAATTGAGCAATTTCTACAATTTTTTATCCAAAATTACAGTGACTACCTGAATATCCACTATTGCTTCTCTATTACCAGCGAATTAACTACAGACGAAAGGTAGGAAATCCTAAGAGAAGCTGGAGAGAAGGTGGTTGAAGTGAAAATGGCCGACTGAAGCGGACTTGCGTATCAGCGCTTCCAAACGTACGGTTATTGTGTTTCCTCTTCATTTGAATCACTTAAGGGTCGAAAAAATCAATTTTTTTTCTTGGCTCAATTTACTCCTACACATATGTAGAATATGCTGGTGAAGTGATATTCCAATATTCAAAGTCATTGGAACGTTAAAGCTGTTAGAACGACTAGGTTTACTCCATTGCTTAAAGCGTTCTTGAACATTCAAACGCGTTTCTCTCGAAACCACGTTTTTCGAATTGGCCGGCACAATATCTCGAAAACGGTTTGACCGATTGCTTTGAAATTTGTAGGGTAGATTCAGCACATGTGCACGCATCACCTAAACTAGGATAATTAAAAATTCAACACCGTTTTTTTTCGTTCGTAAGGAAATAATCGAAAAAAATTGTGAAATTTGAAAAACAAGTTCATCACCGTGTCAATTACTTAATTTTTAATACTTTCAGAGTATCCTAGTTCAGGTGATGGACACAGCTTCACAGATTAAAACGCCGTTTGGTTTTTTGATTTCAAATAAGCCGTTCGCCCGGAATCACGCCGGCCATGGACACACTATTTTTTGACACGGGTGTCTTTGGAGTGGCGCCATACGCATTATAATAATGATTTTAAGTTCAAACTTGCACAATTTACTGTTCAAATATAAATAAACATATAGTGCAAAGTTAACAGTTTTATATTGTTATCATTCTTAAAAAAAATCATAAAAAAGATTTAAAAAAACGGGCCGTCACACGGGGTGACCCCCTTAAATACCTAAAATGGCTGATTACCGTTCAACTGAAATTATTATTGACCAATAGAGCTCGCAATGGGCGGTTACATCGTGAACGTCCACATCACGAATTCGGTGATAATGACGTCCTCGTCCGAACAGTTCTTGCTATGATCCACTTAAATCTTCACATTAGTCCTTACGAAATTGAAAAAGAATCAGGAAGATAAAAATCAACGGTTCTCAGGATCCTAAAGGCTCTCAGATATCATGCTTATCACATACCATTAAGCCAAGAATTAACGGATCGAAATTTCATTGAACGCCTTAAGTTTTGTCTATGGGCCTCACATCATCGTGAGTTGTTCACGTTTGTTATGTTTTATGACGAGGCTACATTTAAAAACACTGGAGCTTTAAACAGACACAACTGTCATTATTGGTCAGATACTAACTCACACTGGTACAGAATCGCTGATCACCAACCTCGTTGGAGCCTTAATGTTTGGTGCGGAATTATAAATGGCTATCTCATTATATTTTCCCCATTACACATAATCTCACAACTATCCATTGAGTGTGTACTTGAAGTGGCCACCGTTAGCTTCAATTCCTAAATCAATTCTCCGCAGAAAACGCGTTATAGTCGAGAGGAAAACAGTACGCGGAATGACTGCACGAGCTGTTCGTATGCATTCCACCATATGTTCTCGTGTTGTTGGCGGCTGCTCAAGCACAAAGTTGTTCAAATAACCCCAAAGATAATAATCCAGCAAAGTTAAGTCTGTTTAGCAAGCGGGCCACGGAATCGGACTACCACGTCCAAGCCATCAGTTTGGGTATTGCTGATTTAGAAATACCCTTACGCTCCGCGAGTAATGTGACTGTGTACCATCTAATTGCAACCATATTCTTTTTCGGGTCTCGAAATCGACACTTAAAGTAAGCCAGGTAAATGGTCTCTCAAAAATTCCAAAAAATTGAGTTGATTCACAGTGTGATGGAAAAAATATAGTCAAGGTCTTTGTTACCAATACATGCTCCCTATTGTCTCCTACAACTTTTACCCGAAACATTTTTCGGTGTCTGACGTATATTCTAAACTGCTCGCTATGTCATTTTCACCTATTTGACCGTCATCTGAACTTGAAACAACCTTGACCAATACATCTTATACGTACAATTTTCGGCTCTGTTCAAATCCGGGGTCAAAATTAGGGGATTCCATTAAAAAAATCCGCCTGCTTCGCGGACACATTCTCAAAGCGCGCTACGCACGCGACTCGCTTCATTCGCTAGTTTGAGCGCCCCTAGGGCGCGCGACTGCTGCTTCTCGCTCGATAATATATTTATTTCGCGCTCCGCCCTCGGTGTTTGCATTACCCTTCACATTTGTGCACAGACCACAATGCGAAATTTTCTACATTCTACGTTAAAAAATATTATATCAAATGTCTATTACAATTTTTTTTGTGTGTACCTTGGTCTGGTACTGCTTATTCTGATATTTTAAAATAATGTTCACATTTTATTTTTCCTGGTCCTAATAGGGCCCTGCTGTGGTTGTTTAATCATTTTCCCTTTTCGTAAGTGAAGCTGAATCCTTTTTTTTAATTTGTCATTAAAGAAGGTTCTTAAAGTACCTACGGCCTTGACGATTACATTCTCATTGCGATAATCGCGCTTCGCGCTTAACAGTTAGGTAAAACAGGCTCTAATTTTTTTAATTTTGGACTAATTAAAAAATTCGGCTAGAATAGTTTTAAAATATATTTGGTATCTAGTGAAAATTTTGAATGAAATTTTTGGATCTATGAAAAAAATTAATTTGCCTATTTTTTGAAAATTTTCAAAATTTTGAAAAAGTATATAACTTTTCCAATTTTCATCAAAATAAAAAATTTTATTTTGATAATTTGCAAGTCTTTTACCCATCTATAAGAAACTTTGACAAACATTTTTATAATATTAAGAAAAACAAATTTGAAAATTTTGAAAATGCTGTAATTTGTTTAATTTTGGGCTAATCGAAAAAAACGGCTGGAATAGTTTTGAAATATATTTGGTATCTAGTAAAAATTTTGAATGAGATTTTTGGATCTACGAAGAAAATCATTTTTTATATTTTTTAAAAATTTTCAAATTTTTGATAAGTATATAACTTTTCTAATTTTCATCAAAACAAAAAATTTCATTTCGATAATTTGCAAGTCTTTCACCCATCTATAAGAAACTTCGACAAACATTTTTAAAATTTCAAAAAAAAAAAATTTAATTTTGAAAATGCTCCCAAGTTTTTAATTTTGGTTCGAAATATCTGATTAATGAACTTAGCCTTTATTATGGGTACCTTTAGGAGAGTATAAAATGCGTACTCGATTGGACAAATCCTTCAAGAGTTAGCGTGGCTACAACATTTAGGTAACCATACATACAGACATACAGACAAACAGACACCGATGAAATTTTATGATTTTCGGAGTCTGTGAGTGCCGAAACGTAAAGATCCGTTAAAAACCAGAGATCGAAAATTTGGACGATTACATTACATTCTCAGGAATGAGAATGTAAAAATCACTTTAAACTTCAAATAACCTTCAAAAGTGCTTCCTATATCAACGTCATTGATACCAATGCATGTCCCCCTTTCTCTTCTACAACTTTTGTCTGAAACATTTTTCAGTATCTGACGTGTTTTCTGAGGTATTTCCCGCGATAGATTAAAATGGTTCACCCTTTATACAGTAAAGCTCTTACGTGAACAAAATACATACAGGGTGGCCATTAACCGAGATAATCTGGAGAACCGGGAGAATGCCGGGAGAGAAATATTACACCGGGAGCTTTATCTTATTTCATAAGTGGCGCGTTTCGTAGCACTGTATGTCCGAATAACCAATCACGATATCGGTAGTTACTTGGGATTGGTTGACCACCCACATTACGTTGCATGTGCGAGCGTACTAGTTCGCATTTTATACTGCCCTACCGAAAGAAATCTCTGAGTTTTCTTTAGCGAAATAGCTTGGCCCATTTGAGTCTATAAACAAAGTCGATTTGAAACAAAATAGTCTCGGAGATAGTTTGAGAGATTTGGGTCCTTTTCAAGATCCTTTTAGTGGTCGTTTTAAGAGTGGTGCGACGGTAATATAATGTGCCTTTTGCATTCGTCACGTACCGGGCGGGCAGAGTTATTTACAGTAGTTGGTCGTGGCTAATCCGCTCTCCCTTTTTAAATTTTTCTTCAAATTATTAACACTTTTTTTTAATTGATGAATTTTCTCATTATACTTATTTATAATAATAACTTATATACTGATATACAATTTTCTAGTTTGAATTAAAAAATGTTGTCTTTTTCGGCGTATCTCATTCCATATACGAGAAACGTTCTATTAATTTCAATTTTAAGCATTAAAAAAAAAAGTTAGATATCTGAAGTCATCGAAACCCATAGATTCCGAATTATTATGTTTTAGGCTGTTAACTATGAAATTAAAAAAATCTACTTCTAAGTTTTAATCCGAAAGGATTCCTGGACCTTTAAAAATATCTACCTGAGTGCCTGCGGAGAATTTCTTTGAGATTCTTTGACCTAAAGAATTTTTAGTATATACTCAAAGATTCTTTTCGGTACGGTGTTCTGGAGGTTCTGTTGCCTCGTGTCAACAATATATGTTCCTTTCTATAAATAATCAATTGAGATCAATAAGAAACGATAGAACCTACATCTCAACCGTTCCGGATCATGTTTCTTAATTATGCTAAAACCATTGACAACGATTAAACATTTTGCATTTCCAGTTATTTCTAATCGCGCACTTGGAATTTGGCACGTGGTGGTAGCACTTTTATGTGGCGGGAATTATTTAAAAACAGTTATTTAATTTTTTTGTGTAATATCAATTTGAAGAGTATATATTACAAAAGAAAGTAAATAATAATTTTCAGATACGCGATAAAAATAAAAAAGTTGATTTTATATTAGTGGAAGTAGCAAAATTGTTTTGTTTGTTTTATTATGCGCTCTTGAATCATTTATGACAGTAAACATGTTATAAAGGGTTATAGGTTTTAAAATCGGTTCAGATTTAAAAACAAATTAAACGAATATTTAGAAAACGTGAAACTTGAGAAAATCGATTGAAGTATTATTTTATTATTTAATAAAATTCCAGGCTGTCATTAATTAAATAAAGTTAAATAATTAAAAAATACCATCAGAGATCAAAGATTTTTTAATTAGGAAGTGGTCTCAAGTTTTAATTCTTTGTCATTATTAACACATAAATTCATCTTATAATAAAACAATTTTTATTAATTCAACTTTCTCACTTGAACAGTAAATTTACTTTTTTTTTTAAATTATTCACAAGGTAGCTACTAACATTGAAGAAAAAATTTGGAATTGTTTCCCAGTTTTAAAAAATGTACACAGAATAGAAGAACAGAATAAAACTCAAAGGTTAAGTTTTCAAAGCTGAAACTTTTTTATTTAAAGTATATAAGACTAAACTGCAAATTAAACCATTCAAAGTGGAATTTTTCTGAACACTGAGAATTTTAAATATATATTAAAACATTTAAAACCAGCTATTTCGATTTCAAATGTTCAGATGTGCATGTAAAAATTACAAGCCGTCTAGATGCTTCTTCTAAATAAAGCATTCAGAAATGTACAATATGCATTCAGAAGCCTGTAACTTTGTTTATTTTAAAATTATGCCCTGTAAATTCGAAGTATGAAACATGTACATTTTTAATTTTGTTGCGATTTGATTTGAATAAGTACAAATTCGGAAACTTACAAAATAACGTTTTAAAATTGAGGTGTTGGCTGTACCGTGTTCGCGCTGGCGAATTTAGTCGAATTGGAGTTCTTCAAACCGGCCGATTTTAAGGGAATTTACTGAAACTAAAATTAATTTGTGCTAATGCATACAAAACGAATTGGCCCCCCTACACATTTTTCTCTAAATCCGAGTGAATATCATATTGGAAGATTATAAATATCTCGACTTACGAATTAAAAATGAAAGAACTGACAGTCTGCTCCAATTCGTAATTGTAGCAAAGCCAGATTCAAATGTAATAGT
This sequence comes from Belonocnema kinseyi, assembly GCF_010883055.1. Classification (NCBI taxonomy): domain Eukaryota; kingdom Metazoa; phylum Arthropoda; class Insecta; order Hymenoptera; family Cynipidae; genus Belonocnema; species Belonocnema kinseyi. The sequence goes on along the minus strand of NC_046665.1, from coordinate 16,561,422 downwards.
GATAGTACATTTGAACATCTTCTACCCCATAGTTTAAAATTTGTTGAACGCTCACGATATCACCGAATTAAAAAATTTCAAATATCTTGAAATCAACATTATACACGTTGAATTATTTTAACCTTTTTCCGAATATTTGGAATTCTTTAGAATTCCAACGAATTCGACAGGAATTTTGAAGTTTTCTTAATCTCTTGAAATCTTCACAATATACTATCAATTATTCTGAACTTCTCCAAGTCTTTTGTATTTTTTAACTCTCCTGAATCATTCTGAATTGTCTGAAGTCTTTTGAAATCTATCGAATATTTGGAATTTTATGAATTCATTGGTATTTTATTTTTTTAATTATCTGAATTCTGTTGAAATCTTCTAAACTCTAAACAATTATGAATTTTTTTAATTCTCATGAGACCACCGAATACTTTAAACATTTTTTGTATTCTCTTGAAACCTTTACAATATTACATGTATTGTTTTGAATGTGTGCAAGTTTTTGTATTCTGTGAATTCTACTCAGTTCTCTAAATTCTTCTGAATTTTGTAAATTCTTCTCATTTCTCTAAATGCTTATAAATTCTATTAGTTCATTCAAACTCTTCTGAATTCTTCAAACTATTTTGAATTTGTTGAATTCTCGCGATATCACTGAATCAGAGATAGGAACCCTTAATTTTTAAAGGGTCCAGGGACCTAAATGGTCCAGCAAGGGTCTGGTCCGGGCCCGAACCCGTAAGAACTTGTAGGGTACGGGTCTAGACCCGGACCCTTATTAATTGAAAAGGTTCCGGCCCGGACGCGGACCCTTAAGAACTTAAAGTGCACGGGTCCGGACGCGGACCCTTAAGAACTTGAAGTGTACGGGTCCAGACCCGGGCCCTTTAGAATTGAAAAGGTTTGGGTCCGGACCCAGATCCCTAAGAATTTAAAAGGTTCAGGTCCGGATCCGAACTCTTAAAAATATAAAGGGTAAAGGTCCGGTCCAACCTAAAAGGTTTCTAGCATTACATTTAAAAAATTTACAAATTGGCGGACGACCAAATGAGAGAAAATAAAGAGAAACGCAAATTTGGGATCAAAAATAAACAATTCTCAAGTTTGACTCAAATTTTGAAAATCTAATTAATTTGATAGATTTACATAAAAGTCAGTACGAGGGGGATTTTGAGTCAAAGATCAATAATTTGCGGTTGGAATTAGAAAATCAAAAAACTTGATTAATTATTAATAATTATTAAACAAATCGTGTTTGTAAATTTCTCAAATATGTGTATTTTAAGGAACCTTTTAGGCGGGACCCAATTTTAAAAGGTTCTGTAGGGGTTCGGATCCAGACACGTACCCTTAAGATTTTAAGGGGTACGGTTGCGGGCCCGGATCTTATAAAATTTAAAAGGTTCGGGTTCGGACCTGGACCCTTAAGAACTTAAAGGGTACGGGTTCGGACCCGTACCCTTAAAAATTTACAAGGTCCAGGTTCGGACCCGTACCCTTAATAAATTAAAGGGTCCGGGTTCGGACCTGAACTCTTAAAGATACAAAAGGTCCGGATCCGGACCCTTAAGAAATTAAAGGGTTCAAGCTGGACCCGGAATATTAAGGAACCCTTTAAACCCGGGTCCAAGCAAAAAGGTTTCGATCCCTGCACTGAATTTAAAAAAATATATTTTTAAATTATTTTAAAATCATTAGAATATTCTTCGAGTTAGTTTGAACTCCTTTATATCTATTGTATATTCTTTAAAACTCACAGAGTGCAAAACAGTTCATAAAGTTCAAAACAATTCACAGAATTTACAAGAATATAGATCATTTAAAAAAAGACAATACAAAAAAATACAAAGAGTTCACAATATTTGTGATAATTTCAAAAATTTCAGAAAACTCAAAAGATTTATAATGCTGGAGAATTCATGGAATTCAGAGAAATCAGAGAATTCAAAAAACTTGGACGAATTCAAAATTATTATTTTTTTATTTTAAGGTGTAAGAGAATTAAAAAAAAACTTGAAAAGAATACAAAAGAGTAAAATTTCAAGAATTTGTTTGGATTCTAAGGATTCTTTTCAATTCTACCAAATTCAAAATACTCGGAGGAAGTTGAAATTATTCAAAGTGTATTCTGAAGGAAAAGATATTTTCTCAAATTTAATATATTGACGCTCAAATGCCGTGTGAAGTTGTAACCTTGACATTCACAACCTATTGCAAATTTCAAATTAAATGGCTTTCGCTTTTTTGGAGACACACGTTCTTCAGTGACACATGGA
>NC_046665.1:16557608-16559052 GCF_010883055.1 Belonocnema kinseyi | reverse complement strand
TCTCTAGCACTGCGCCATTCCGACGGGTACTTGTGCGGCAAACCTGCAGATCAAAAGTACAAGGTCACTCATGTATTTTACATGGACGATCTTAAGATCTATACTAAAAGCAGAGAGCAACTGCATCTAGCTCTGGGGATTGTCGAACGATATACTAAGGAAATTGGAATGGAATTTGGGTTAAACAAATGCGCCAAGGTTTATTTGAAGCGGGGAAAACTTAATGTCATCCCTGAAGATCCTGAGCTCGTTGATAGAAGCGCCATACGACACCTTTGCGCTGGAGAGACTTATACATACCAGGGCGTGCCACAGAGCCGCATTCAGGATGTGACATCAATAAAGGATACTATTCTATTCATTTGGAGTAGTTCCATGGACGAAGAACGAGCTCAGAGCTCTTGATATCGGGACAAGAAAGGTTATGCACATGAACAAAAGCATGCATCTTAAGTCTTCCGTTCCGCGACTGTACATCTCACACCGTCAAGGGGGTTGCGGAATATTGAGTCTTGAATGTCTTCACAACAGGATATTTTGGTTACAGCACATAGAGTTGCAAATGGAAGAGACCCTCTTCTTAGAATGGTCAGGAATCACGAAGAAGTGGGCAAAGGAGCATTTCTGTACAAAGCAGCGGAGGCTGCTGAAACACTCGGACTTGACTTCAGTATTAGGGGTGAGTAAAATACATCAAATCTTATCTATCTCGAGTACTCACTTCTGAAAGCCCGGATTAAGAAAACACAAGAGAAAAACTTTCGTGAACAGCTCCTCGATAAGAGGATGCACGGTATCTTCCACAGAAATGTGAAGGATCAGTCAATGTCTTGTGAGCTACGTTTGCTTTCCTTAAATCGCCCGGATTGAAGTCTGGTACGGCGGGTTTCATTTTTGCATGCCAAGACGGTTTCATTTTTGCATGCCAAGACGGTGTCATTTCCACCTTAACATACCGTCGCCACATTTTGAGCCAAGACATTCCCGATGATAGCTGTAGGGCGTGCCATGCAAACCCCGAGCATTTAGCTCACATACTATCTAGTTGTCCAACACACGCCGGAACGACCTACATTCAAAGGCACAATGCGGCCCTAAGAGTGCTTTATTACCATCTCTGTCACTCCTACGGCATTCATCTTAATATCGCTCCTCTAAATGCTCCTAGGGAAATTGAGTCAATTGTCGAGAATGGGAAGTGCCGCATAAACTGGAACTTTATATTCTCGACAATTGTTTCTGTTGCTCACTCGAGCCCTGACATGGTCCTTCTTGACTTCGAGATGCGAACCATGTTCGTTATCGAATTTTCGGCACCAGTTGACAAAAACATCATAGCCACGGAGAATGAAAAGAAAGTGAGGTATCGAGACCTTATAAGGGAGTTGCAACGATTGTACCCGGAATATTCTGTTAAACTGATCGTCCTTATCATCGGCGCTCT
>NC_046665.1:16555085-16557508 GCF_010883055.1 Belonocnema kinseyi | reverse complement strand
ATAGCTGTGAATATCTTATAAAGCGTGTTCAGACAAGTTATTGGCCTGTAGTTCTTCGGGTCAGATAAGTTGCCTATTTTCGGCAGGAGTATTGTGCGCCCTGCCACCAACCACTCTGGAATTGGCTCTTCCGACTGTTATGAGGGCAACACATAACTCCTTGAAGCTATTTATATTTTCTGAGTCTTCGTCCAGTCTATGCTGAACTTCGTAGACTTCTCTCCAAAATAATTCGACCTCCTCTGGTTCGGGTGTGTGTTCGACAGTAACTGAAGGGTCTTGGAAGAGTCGAGATGGGTCAGAGAGAAACTGATGATTTTCTCTGACCCACCTCTCCCACCGCTCTAGACTTCTCTTAGCGTCAGATAGTATACGTATTCTCTGAACAATATGCTGCCTGATGGTCAGCAGCTTTGACTTGTTAAGTGTGTGATAACGGGTCCGGAGGTGGCGCGCGAACTTTCGAACCTTGGCGGTAAAATGCCTGCCAGATGTAATGTAGTCAATCACACATTGAATGCGGGACGCGTACTGTCTTGCTCAGCCTATCTTTATGGCAAGTTGATGCATTCGCCTTTTGGTCTTATGATCAGCCGTTTGTTTTGTTTTACAGTTCGCATCGGTCAAAGCTCTCGCTGGATTATACACACAATAATTGATAGCCCAGAGGTCGGATTCACCGGAAAAATGTCCACGAAGCTCGTCATCCATTTTAGCCAGACCTTCAGGTTTGAGAGAAACCTTGGTGTTGATGTTTCTCCGGGTCGTAAAGCATCGCTCTTCATCTATTGGATGCCTGCCCGCGGTTGGTCTTAGTGTCGCCTCTCTTTCTTTGTTGCCGGCTTGTTCTAGCTGTGGTAGAGTAGGCGTTCCGCTTACATAGCCCCTTTTACGGAGTAGTTCAGCATGGTTTTGCAGTCGTTGCTCCGAAAAGTGCGATAGCTCCGGGTGTTTCTCGCACCACAGAGCATGCAGTCGTGCCATGTAACCCCGTTCAAGGGTCACACTCGCATCCCAGCACTCTAGCAAGTCGTGATTCAGTCTCTCCGTCCACTCAAAGGTCGCGAGATACCGCCGATCCATCGCATTGAATCCATTTTCATTGGCTCCCCCAGCTCTAGATTGGTCGGCATTGTTGGCCGACCCATTGTCGGGAGCCCCGCGCGTTCTGTTGTTTTGATCCGCACTTACTACAACTATGTTTGATGTTGTCATTGTTGTTCCCAGGAGAAGCTAGGGAAAGGGGTTCGTCCATCCTTGTAGAGCCCTGCATGCAAGGATGAGGCTGCGTGCTCTGAGAGGTCGCCCGGTATCCCAGAGTCACCGATCTAGACACCTCACCGAGGTGCCATTCAGCTTTCGGCACGGTTTTCACACCTCCGCTTGGGAGTTAATTCCTTCGGGACCACTCCTGGACAATTGTCCGCGACTGCCTGTTTATTTTTATAACCATATTCAGCAGAAACCCTTGGTACAGGGACCCTCTATCCGCAACCCGAGGACGCGTTCGGTGGCTTTGTCATAGGCCCTTCGGTTTGATTCTAGAGGAATCAGAACCGAATATATATATATATGTATACCTGAACATATTGTCGCCACATTTTGTGCCAAGACATTCCCAATGATAGCTGCAGGGCGTGCCACGCACAACCCGATCATTCAGTACACATACTATCTAGTTGTCCAACTCATGCGGGAATAGTCTACATCCAGGGGTACGATGCGGCACTAAGATTGCTTTATTACCATCACTGTCACTCTTACGACATTAACGTTAATATCGCTTCTCTAAATGCTCTTAGGGAAATCGAGTCAATTGTTGAGAATAAAAAGTGCCGCATATACTGGACCTTTATATTCTCAACAATTGTTTTTGTTGCACACTCGAGACCTGACATGGTTTTTCTTTACTTCGAGGAGCGAACCATGTTCGTTATAGAATTTTCGGCACCAACTGACAAAAACATCATAGCCAAGGAGAATCAAAAGAAATTCTTATAAGGGAGTTGCAACGATTGTACCCGGAATATTCTGTTAAACTAATCGTCCTTATCATGGGCGCTCTTGGAGGTGCCCAGCTGTCACTGGTTAGTAGCCTGAAAAGCATCCCTGCATATGAACAATATGCTAAAATATTTGCGGGAAAAATGCATAAGGCGGTCGTCCTTGGGTCGCTCCGCGACACAACTGAATCTTCATTGTGAATACACTCTTGTATAATTTTTCAGATTTGAAAATAATAATGTAGCGAGTGCATAGCATTCAAAATGTTGAGTGATTTTAGCTAAGAAAATTCATCAGAGTTCATAAACTCGTCAAATGTCAATATGAAAGCTAACTGCATTTGCGCGTTTGTTACTCTCAGGGAATTATTGGTTAGTGGGGTGAAAAAAGAATTAGCAATAAAAGGAAGAATTGGTTTT
>NC_046665.1:16553147-16554985 GCF_010883055.1 Belonocnema kinseyi | reverse complement strand
TCCCTCTCCCCTTTTTAGCTTCTCTTCAAACCTCCATGCTCTCTTAATTTGTCTAGTACCCATATTTTCTCTTCCTAACTCTTCTTTTAACATATATCCTGGGCAACTCCAGCTAACCCCATTACCCACCTCAGGAATCGCTCATGCATACTCTCTACTTTCCTATGTTCCTTCCATCCCCAGATCTCCACACCATAACACAACACCGCCCACACCAACGCATCAAACAACCAGACCCTCATTGTCCAATCGTTCTTGAACCTTCTCTAGCTCTTTTGTTCCCACATACTCTTCGAAGATTCTCATCATTAGTTTCATCCCCTTCTCGTCATCTGCTAATAGAACTACATCGTCCGCGTATGCTAGTGAGTATAGTTTGCTATTACCCAAAACCGTTCCTCCTTTCCCTTTCTCCTTTAGCTTCTCCTCTAAGTCTGCCAATAGGATACTAAATAGTAAAGGACTCAAAGGGCACCCTTGCCTTAGACCTCGGCTTGTCCAGAAAACCTGCCCTTTTTTCTTTCCTATTTTCACCCTAATTCTAGTTTCAGTAAAAATTTCCTTTATCCTCTCCACTAACTTTTCCTCTACACCCCTCTCTTTCATTTCCTGCCATAGTACTTTTCTATTCACTGAGTCAAATGCTGCTTTGAAATCTACGAACAAAGCGACTAGTCTCCCTTTCTTTCTCCCCAAATTTCTGTTAACTATATAGTTAAGTACGTAGATGCTGTCTATAGTTCCCATTCCTTTTCTAAATCCCGTCACATTATGTGGGATACTTTCTTTTTGTTCTACCTGACTCTCCAACCTATTTCTTAAGATTTCTGCATATATTTTATAGCTGACTGACATGAGAGTGATCCCTCTGTATTCCTCTACCTTCTTTTCTTCCCTTTTCTTGACAAGCGGTACCAACAGTCCCGTCGTCCACTCTTCCGACCAACCTTCCCCTTTCCATACCTTGTTGCAGATCTTGCACATCCCATCCCTAATCCCTTCTCCTCCAAACTTCATCGCTTCGTTCTGCATCCCATCTTCTCCCGTCGCCTTGTTTCTTTTTAACCTATTTATTGCTTCATCCACTTCTTTTCTTGTTATCTCGTTCCCTTCCTCCATTTCTCCTTGGACTATCCGACCCTTTTCCCCTTTGATCTTATTTTGCTCTCCCCCTAATAGATCCTTAAAATAATCCGTCCATTCCTCCATTTCTGTTTCTTCGTTAACGCCCTTCCTTTCCCCTCTATCCCTATTTATCACATTCCACACCCTACCTTCTTTGATCGCTTTTTCTACCTCTGCTTTATATTCTTCATTTCCCCTCTGTCTTTTTATTTCCAGCATTTTCTCATGTTCTTCTTTCCTCCTGTTATACTCCTCCTTCTCCATTTCCACTCTTCTCCATTTGCTCACACACTCTTTTATTCTCTCTCTACTCTCCCAGCATTCCTCGTCCCACCAGCCTCCCTTTCCCCCTACTCTTTCTTCATTAGTACCCAGCTCATCCTTTACCTTTTCAATGGACCCCTTCAATCTTTCAACTAACGAGTCTATTCCCTCCTCTTTTTCATACCTAATCTTCTTCTTTTCCATCTTTTGTTTAAACTCGTTTAATTTATCTACCCCCCAGAATCTCATTTTCGTGTTTCGTTCGCATCCTTTTTCCTTTCTCCCTCTGCCGCGCTTACTGACGCCTCTTCTTAGTGTAACTATGACCGGGAAGTGCTCGGACCCTGTCTCATTCCCTACCTTCATACTCCCTATCATATGCCGCATTCTTTCTTCAGCCAAGATGTAGTCTATTACTGTTGCTCCCTTTCCTATGAATGTGATCTCCC
>NC_046665.1:16551037-16553047 GCF_010883055.1 Belonocnema kinseyi | reverse complement strand
GGGCAGAGCCAAACGGGTGATCCTGAAAAGGGACAGTAAAAAACGAAAATTGTTTTCAATATCGTGGAAAATGCATTTTTTTATGGTAAGAGGAAACGGAAGAACTGGAAGCTCGCTCATTTTAGGAATTAATATCACTACTGTTACTACTGTTTATTCTACGTAATTCGAAATAGTAGAATATAAGTAATATTTAAGTTAGACTAAGGATTGAATTGTAAATATATGTACAGGGAGCGGAGGCCCTCAAATCCGTAAAAGGGAGAGATTAAATACATACATATATACAATTTAAATTCAAGAATAATGTTTTTAATTTATATAACTTCAAATTATTATTTATAGTTAATTTTAATAAATAAAAAATATTCTTAAAATATTAATTAATTTATAATTTAAATATAATTTTTAATAATAAAATAATTGTTGTGCTTAATCATAATATAATATATAAATTTAATTTTTAAATTTAAAATTGATATATTCAATGAAGAAAATAATAATCAATTGATTATTGCCCAAAAATAATTCTGATAATAAATAATAATAATATCGATAAATTTATTACAAAAGAATCAAACTTTAATCTTAATTTATGTATGTATGTATGTATGTATGTATGTATGTATATTTAAACTCTCCCATTTACGGGTTTGAGGGCCTCCGCTCCCTGTACATAAAATTTACATTCCATCTTTAATCTAAGTTATCCGCTACTTATCTACTAATGTTACGCCTTACTTCAAAATAAAATTAAATAATAACAGCAAAAAATAAAACTAATAATTCTAGTAATGAGCGATCTTCCAGGGCTTCCGTTTCCTTTTACCATAAAAACAAACTTTTTCCACGATTTTAAATTTAACTTCGGTTTTTAAATTCCTTTTTCAGGCTCTACCGTTTGGCTCTGCCCTATTCCCTTACATTCACTTATTTCTTACAATTTCTTCATCCACATCACTCCCTGTCCATTACCATCCAAAATCCACCTTAAACACTCATCAACACTCAACTGACCATCATCCTCTCCTGTGCGTCTCTCTAAAACATGTGCCCATGACTCCAATTCGTATCCACATACTCTACATAGATTTTTCTCTTCATCCATCCAATATCTACAAGCACTCACTCCTTCTCCCATTCTGAGCCGTACAACCCTACTCCATTTTTCTTCCTTTTTTATTTTTTGCAGACATTCTGGTGCCGTCAACCCTTTAACCATCCTATACCATCTATTGTACCTCCAGTCTTTTATCTTTGTCCATCAATCTTCTCCTTGTTTAACTAATAGCTCTAACTCTATATCCTGCCACTCCATAACCCCTTCTCGAATATTACACACTCTTCTCATTTTTCTCCTTTCTTCCTCCCATTTTGAATTTCCCAAATTGACCCTCCCTTCGTTGTTCCGAATTTCGCCGAAACATGTTTGTGCAATTCTACTTCCCTCTCTCATTTTTAGCTTCTCTTCAAACCTCCATGCTCTCCTAATTTGTCTACTAACCATATTTCCTCTTCCTAACTCTTCTCTTAACATGTATCCTGGGCAACTCCAGCTAACCCCCATTACCCAACTCAAAAATCGCTCATACATGCTCTCTACTTTCCTATGTTCCTTCCATCCCCAAATCTCCACTCCATAACACAACACCGCCCAAACCAACGCATCAAACAGCCAGACTCTCATTCTCCAATCGTCCTTAAACCTTCTCTTTCCTATGCCCCATACTTAGCCCATTACTTTACTAACACATTCAATTCTTTTCCTCACCTGCAGCTCGTTCCCCCCTCCTGCCTCAAACCAAAAACCTAAGTAACAGAATTCCTCCACTCTTTCCACTGTTTGTCCGTTCATCTTCCAAACTTGATCTATTATGGAGTTTCTCTTCCTGAAACACATCACCTTGGTCTTCTGTACGTTCACCGTCAGATCCTTTGCTCCCACATACTCTCAAAAATTCTCCTCTAGATCTGCCAACAGCATATTAAACAAAAATCTAAAAAACAAAA
>NC_046665.1:16541165-16551027 GCF_010883055.1 Belonocnema kinseyi | reverse complement strand
ACCATTCCCCTTCAATTTGGACAAAAAAACAAAAAGGAGCCATAATACTTAACGTAACACTTTTTTGTTTACCGAATCAAAAGCTGCTGTAAAGTCCACGAATAACGCGATTAGTTTGCCTCTCTTTTTCCCTAGATTTCTGTTAACCAAGTAGTTCAGTACGTACATGTTGTCAATGGCCTCCATCTCTTTTCTGAAACCCGTCTGATTGTATAAAATACTTTCTCTTTCCTCAATGTGGCTCAATAACCTCTTTCTTACAATTTCTGTATATATTTTGTAGCCAACTGGCATGAGAGTGATCCCACTGTACTCTTCTACCTTCTTCCTTTCTTGACAAATGGTACCACCAGCCCTGTCAACCACTTATCTGGCCACCCTTCTCCATTTCATACTTCGTTGCAGATCTGCCAAAGTCCTTCCTTTGCCCCTTTTCCTCCATACTTCAACGCTTCGTTCTCCATACCATCTTCTTCTGTAGCCTTGTTCCTTTTTAATCTATTTATTGCCGCATCCACTTCTTCTCGTTATTCTATTTCCTACCTCCTTTTCTCCTAGTACTAACTTTCTATTTCCCCCTATTATCCTATTTTGTTTTCCCCCTAACAGCTCCTTGAAATAGTCTGTCCACTCACCCAACTCTATTTCTTCGTTCACGCCCTTCTTTCCTCCTCTATCATTATTTATCACATCCCAAACCCTACCCCCTTTGATCGCTTTTTCTATTTCTTAATTAATTAAGGCCTTAAAAATTAATTAATTATCCCTTTGCTTTTTGATTTCTAGCAACCTCTCATGTTCCCGTTTTCTCCTATTGTACTCCCCCTTCTCCATTTCCCCTGTTCTCCATTTTCTTACACACTTTTTCATTCTCTCTTTACTCTCCTTACATTCCTCATGCCACCAGCCTCTTTTTCCCTTCTCTTTCTGTTTTTGTACCTATCTCATCCCTTACCTTTTCAATCGACCCTTTCCATCTTTCCATTAACGAGTCTACCCCTCCTCTTTTATCAACCTAATCTTCTCCTTTTCCATTTTTTCTTTAAACTTTGTTAGTTTATCTACCTCCCAGGCTTCCATTTTTATTGTTAATATACTACATAAATATGTAAAATAATAAGTAAATTTATTTACTCGCAACTGTGATTGGTGCATGAAATATCACGACGATGGGCATACTACGCACGGGCGGCAGGGACCACGGAAAGTGCGAATGACTTCGCTTATTTGCACATTGTTAGAAAATTCAGAGTCAATACTTTTTGTGTAGGATAGGAAAATATAAAAATTTTTTTCCTTACTCCGAATGCGCGTGCAAACATAAAAAATTTACGCGTGTAATTCTTCCATTCGACACTTACACTCAATATTGAAATTATCATGAAGGTTTTGGATTATTTGCTTTGTCTGATTTGACATGAATAATTTCTAATTCTTGCGAATCACTGATTTCCAGAAGAGATAAAGAGGTACAAACTTGCACAATTATTCCTTCTACTTTGATGGTGCCTTATCGTGATTTGCACGTTTTTTACATTTTTAACAAATTAAATATAACGACCTTTAACAATGATGAGTCAGTCAATATAATCCTGTGAATGGAAACACGTGCAAACCTGATACACGGTTTAAATGATGGAGCAATGCATTTCTTTCAATTTGCACGTTTTTTGCAATTTTGCCGTACGAGTTTTACCTTATTATCTATTTCTGGCAATTTAACAATATGTCGTGCGTTATAGAGACGTGCACATTTTTATAGTTTCTATTTTTATGAAATGGAAAGTTAGGCTACAGTTTGGGTTTTTACAATTATAGGAAATTCCCAAGCTTCATTGTCTGGACTAATTGTTTAACGTTGTTAATAAATGTTAAAAGAAGAATTCAAGTGTTATAAAAGTTTTTGTGGATTGAATTTCTCGTTTTGGAATAAACAGTGGAAGGTTGACAACTCGTACAAGTGGTGGGTAAAGCTCGCTTCTCATTGGTTGATTATGCCCAATTTTAAAACTTATTGTGCCCAAACTAAGCTTCGTACAACTTTTGAGGGCTTCGTTTCCTTTACGTCTTTTACAATTTCACTTAAATATTATGCCTTATGGTTATCTTAACCTATAATCGCCAAGTTTTCCTATTATGTACTAGCTCTTACATATTATCTTGTCTTACAAGAGCGCGAGACCTTCCAAGCCTTCCATTTCCTCTTACCATTACTCGTCAAGCTTTTTCAAGACACGCAACACTAATTTTCCTTATACTATTTCTATCATCTAACTATATCATCTGACTATCTTCCACACTCTTGCCTCCGTTCTCTTCCTTGTACGTCTCTCCAACACATGTTCTTAAGATTCCCTTTCACAACTATATATCCTAAACATTTGTATTTATCCTATTCTGCAATATATGTGACATTTGTCGAAGAAAGAGGGCTCAATCTGAAAAGTGAGATTTTTCAAGCGAGCGGTCGAAATCGACCCGATATATGTGACTTTTAGGAGAGAGGGAAGACTCAAGAAATCTTCCCTCTCCACTTATCACTCCATTCTTGGCGAAATAGATAGGTCGTAGACGCGGCTCACGGACGGGGTAGAGATGAAGCGCGTAGATGTAGTGGTGATTGGTGGGAGGTGTTTCACGGGATGTAAGCTTTCGAGCGAAAGCCGGATTTCTTGGGTACTTAACAACTAAAATGTCAGAAATAATAATTCGCTTAAATTCATTCATCCTTCACACTACTTTTACCCCTTCCGCTTACAAATTTTCCCAATTTCCCCCATCAACTTTTTTACTTCTTCTCTTCCTGATTTGCTATCCACCTTCATTACACCAATCATTATATTTCTATATCGCTTTACCTTTTCTTCTGCTTACATTTTTCTTTATATCTCTCTCAATCTTGAATTCATTCTCACATTTTCTAGGATAATGTTTTCATTCAGTCTTTTTACTCTCTCTGTCCTTTTCTTACCCATTTGTCCCCTTTTTATATCGGCAGACTTACATTCCAGCTTTCTCACTCTATCTTTCATCATCTCCATATCGGATTTTCTCTCTTTTTCACTCATAATTTATTTTTTCACGATATCCTGCAACTGCTTCCAAACCTATTATTTTTCTTCCCGCCACACCAGCTCCCATTCTTCCCACTTCTCTCTAACTTTCTTCATCTCCTCTATATCTCATCCCCTCGGCACTGGGTACCATTCAGACTTCGGTTCGTTTCCGCACTTAAGGGTGGCGACCCATGTAACACCTCAAAAGTAAGCGTATTTTTTGGAATTTTTTTGAGGATGAAGAATATAACGAATCTTTCTAAAAATTATATGGTTTATTAAGGCACTTTTAAACTAACAAATACATTTTTTCAGCCATAAATAAGCATTAAATTTTTTATTCTAAGGGCAGATGTCAAACATGTTCAGTCGGGAGATGCAAAACTGCCCGCACTCTAGCTTCTCACAGATTCGTCTGAAACGAAAAAACAAAAAAGTTTCTTGAATTTTATACTCATAGCTTCTATGTGAACCTAAAAAATTAAAAAATAATCATTTTTGACAAAATGGTATCCGTTTTAAAAAAAGTTTGATTTTTACCCAAAAATTTGCATGAAATTGTTTAAAAAATAATTGTTGAAAATTTTTTTTCCAGTTCAGAGAGGTTCACACGGAAGACAATCATTTTAACTATATGTGTATGCAAGGAGAACTCAATCGGTCAAATACATTTTAAGTTATCTTGCGGACAGTTTTAAAAAATATGAAACCGAGATAAACTCGTTTAAAGATATACATGTTGAAAAGAAGGCAGCATCGGCAGGCTAGCGCCAAGCGCGCGGAACGCCTTTTAGGGGCTAAAGAATGCAGCTGCGGCTCTGAAAGTTTTACTGTATATTTTTGGGACGACTAGCTTCCATTTAAGCAAAAAAAATCGGTTTTTTGAAGCCGTTACATGGGTCGCCCCCCTTAAACCTTCAAAGAGATTTTCCAGGCTCTGTAGTTCATCTTTCTCTTTTGTCTTATTTGTCTATGGTGGAGACTTTTTTCTTAAAAATTTTTCCGCATCTTCTCATCTCCATGCTCATTCCCCTCTTCTTCACTTGATCTTATACTTTCTTCAGTCTTATCTCCTTCATCGCTTTGAACTGTAAACCCTGCCCCTACCTCATTTTCTCAAGAAGTTGTCTTGCCCCTAAGCTGCTAGGTCTGAATCTATTAAGCAGTTCCCGATTCCATGGCCTACCTCGAAACCTCCTGTTAGTCGGTTCTTTCTTCTTCCCCCTTCCGACCCCCACCCACATTCCTCTTTTAGTAAACTGAACCTCGCCAGCATCGGTACTAGCTCCGTCATCACCCTTGCCCCTCCCAATTTCATTAGCTGCCACGAGATCCTCAGCACCGGTGCCATGTTCTAGTTTGTTCTAGCCATTCTAACAATGTAAATACGTGAAACGCTTTGTTACATCACTATTCCTTATATCACTTTTTTTAATCCAATATATCACCTTCTTGTTTTATATATAATCAGAATATTTTCCTATGAAATTCACAAACAAACAATTACCACTGAAATGTTGCGACGGCGATTATAATTATAAAAATATCCATAATATTGCAAATAGAAGAAACTAATTTGATTAATGTAGGCTGCGGTAAAGCGAGATCGATCGGGAAATGCGAGAAGGCGAGAGAGCGTTCGAAGCAGGGTTAGAAAAGGAAAAAGATAGGTATGTTATTAAAGAAATACAATCGAATCTTCCATATCGCTCATCGTTCAGAATAGAAAATCTCCCATAACACTGAAGATTCGCTCTCCGATACTGATTATGTTTGAACGCATGCGCGGTTTGTAGCGAGCAATTTGTAGGCATTTCGATTGATAAAAGTGAGCGGTATGTGAGGTGTGCGGTAAAGGAGACTGTGATATTGGAGATTTAATTATAACTCAAGTAAAAAAGATCGTAACGTAAAAATAAAAATACCTACCGATTCCGCCTTGCAACACAGGCGCAAAATTTTTTGTGTGAACTAGCCAAAATACTGCGTTTTCAAAAAATAAATAAATCAGTCACATCCACAGCTGCGGCGCATACATATGAGGTTCGTCAATTTTTACGTGAGTCAGCTGCAACGCGAGTTTCATATTATTTTTTTGCGCAAAATCGCAGCATTTTTACAAGTTGAGATACAAATGTTTGCGCCCGCTTCTCGAGTCGGAATCGATAGGTGTTTTTAATTTTACTATACTTTTTTTATCTCTTTCCCTTTCTAACCTCGCTTCTCGTTCTCTCTCTCCTTCTCCCTCTTCCCCCCTCGATCTCACTTTATCACAGCCTTAAAAGATCATATAAAAGGTTAAAAAAACTAAACGCAAATCGTCAATAATCTCAAAGCACAACATCTCAAATTCGCTCTAGCGCACAACGATGCGACTGGGCAGAATGGTTGCTCGATGATATACTGGATTGACTTTTTTTGATTCGTTAATTACCAGTTATAGTTTTCAACTCACTATTTTAATCGCTTTGTTCTCATATTTAGACGTTCTTTGACGTTAAATACAGTTACCTGTAAGCCTCAGTTTATTAAATTCAGCCTTATCCGACCGACCCGAATTTTGCATAGGAGCTCTAGCTAAAGTTTGATGCCTGCCGTGAACGAATCCGCTGGTGGCGCTGCTGTGCTTCTTGCTGCCAATGCATTAGTTATAAGAGAAAGGTAATGTAATAATTAATAAAAGATTACTTTTGGGCCAACAAATGGCCTGCAATTTTTCATAATACATTCGCAGATATATCAACATCATTTTAAATATGCAAACTCTATTAAGACTTTCAAAAGTATTAAAATATAATGTGGAAACCAGTATACGTGTTTAAAAAGAAGTTTGGAATAAGTGTTTAAGATCCTTGATCAAAAATTTATCTGTAATATAAAATCCATTTTTAGAAATATAAGGGTAGAAAAAGAAAAATAATAATAAAAAGTTTTAAAGATTATAAATTGTATTTAATGGGCTCCAGAAATAAATATTAAAATGTAAAATAAATTTAAATTGTGGTAGTAATAAGAAATATAAAATAGGATTCATAAATAAATAATATTTAAAAATGAGATTGTGATGCGGAATTGAAAAGTTAGACTTTGATCCATTTTTACTCGTTGCTGGCAAAATTACGGATTTTAAATTAACTTAGAAATCCCTTTAAAAATGCAATAATAGATGCTTATATTATGATAAATGTGAAATGTAAAAAAAAAGAACAATTACACAATTATGAATTTATGTTTTCTGAAGGCATCTCAGTTGATTCTGAGATAACTGATTAATGCAATACCGGATGGCAGTCGTATTTTTTTACAAATAATGAGAAATATAGTCTTGATATGTTACCCTTTATGAAAAATTATTAGAGGAAAATCATTATAAACCTAGATATATTGATTTTCCTATAATTTTTCGCTATTATAGGAAAAATTCTGGAAAATAATTATAGAAATTAATAGTATTAAAATATTAAAATACTTAGTGCAAAATTTTAGAGGAAAGTATAAAATTTATTTTGAACTACTCAGAGAAAAGTGCATAAAAATGTTTATATTTGCAACAGTCTTCGTTGAGATTGTAGGCATAATAAAACCTAAAGGCTACGAGTATCTTATACTTTTTGGAACAATTATTTAAATATTATTTGTTTCTGTAACCATTTTTCCATAATTACTTTCTGATAAAAGAGCTAACAATATGGAAGATTTAACATTTTTAGATCCGTACCATCAATTTCGGTCCATTAAATTACACATTACCTTTTTTGGCTAAATAAGTGTCATTCAAATTATTTCGCCGGGCGGTTGTGGCCTAATTAAAAAAAGTTGATACTTAACTGTAATATTAATTAATGTTTTTTTGAAGTGACTTAACACGAAAATTTAACAAATTAAAGAAATTTTATTTAAAAATTTAGTTTACAAAATGCAATGGTACAGAAAAATGTTTATATTACCTCGGTTAATCAAGACTCAAAATAGGAATCTTTTCGGCTGTTTTGAAAATTGATTTACATATGCTATAAACGCTGATTTTTTCATTTCCCTCGTTGAAAGTTATTCATCCGCGGTAAGTTTTAATCGAAAAAACTTAAAACAATGAGCTTTAATAAACCTATGAAAGTGCTGAAAACCAATTATGTTTAACTTGCTGGTAAAATACATTTCCCAATCATCATTTGACACTAAAATACCTTTTGCACGTGTTAAATCAAAGTTTCAAGACTGATTTGCGTCAATTTTACAATGTAGAATTTAAGTTTTCTCTATATTCTTTAATACGTGTAATTAATGTGTCATTATATGTCCCTTTTGAAAATAAAATTTATAAATAAAAATAAAGTAATTTAATACATTTATGTGATAAATAAGTTCAAAAAATTAAAAGTATTATTATAGTTAAGTATACAAAAATTTAATTGGCCGCGAGCACATTAAATCCGATGAACTCGTTTCTGTTGCAATGGTATTCAATTTATACGATAATTTGCATGAATCTGCATCATTAAAATAATCAATTTATTTTGCGCGTACTGAAAATCACTTAAACTTATTTTTTTCAATAATACTTCATTTTTTATTTACATTTGCCATATAGCCTTATTGTAATAGCCAGCAAGAAGCTAAGCATCACTGCCAGCGGATTAGTTCAGGGCTAGCATTAAACTTTAGCCAGCGCTTTTGCACGCAGTCGGCCAGGGCGTATTAAATTCATCGATTTACGTATGTAAGAAAATAAACCAATATCGAGCAAGGTTAAAGAAGCAGAGCCAATCGAAGAAAGGTTTCATAGCGCATGCTAGGGTTTCTTTTAGTGACATACACAAAAACTAAAAATTTCCCAAGTCAAGTTATTTTTCCATATGGAATTTCTTTTTGTAAAGTTTGAATTCGTAGATTGAATTTATTATTGTTTTTTTATTCTTATCAAACAAAATAAGCAAAATGTGCTCAAAATTCTGAAATAAAAAGAAAATTTTCTTCACCAATTATATAACAATGATTAAAAAATTTATTTTATTTAACAATTGCAAGTTTTCGAATAGCAATATGTAAGTATGCAATTTGTATTCCCTTTTCCTCAATTCAAATTTTTTCTAAAATTATATAAATTTTTTGTAAAATGTTGAATTAAATGAAAGTGGATCTGAAATTTGAGGAGTATCGAGGGAAATTTCACTTTTGTCACACACATGGAAAAATAAGATTTATTTTTTAATTTCAGGGAACTGTATGCTTTTTTTACAATTAATAAGGATTGAAAGACATTTTTTATTAGCAAAAAAAAAACTGTAGGTATCGAACGCAACACTTAGAGGGTTTCGCCATCGAGCTTATTGACGAATTTCACAATTTTCACTCATAAATACTCCCATTCATGCAAATACTTCTCTATAATTTTAAATAAGTAAACATTAATCACATGAAAAAATGTATCCAATTTTTTATTTTAGGAATTTTTTATCCGATTTACAAAATTCCTTATGTATAAAAACACCTCTCATGTATAAATGTTATAACGTAATTATAAAATTTTTAAAATAGCATTAATTATAAAATCTACATTAATAAAATTAAAATAAACCTTTTTCCAATTGAACGTTGCGTGTGAACTTGACCAAATCTCCAACTTTGACTTTGTTGCTTCCCTACCGATAGAAAGAAATCTCAAAGTATATGCTAAAGATTCTCAAGGCTCTGAGTAGCTCTGAGAAGTTCCCCACAGGTATTCAGATATGTCCAGGTAGCTCTTTTAAATGTTTTGAAGGCTTCAAAATGTCCTTTCCGAAATTAAAATAAAAATACGATCATAAATAACAAGCAGAGAGACTGAAATTGAAATAAGAATTCGATCGTAAATAAAAAGCAGAGAGGCTATCTCAATAGTGTAGCCGACACTCAAGGGTCCTTTGTTAAGCTTTCGGGTTAAAATTTATAAAGTTTTTTTTTTAATTTTATAGTTAACAGCCTAAATCATAATAATTCAGAATCTACGGGTTTCGATGATTCCAGGTATCTAACTTTTTTTAATGTTTAAAACTGGAATTAATACAACGTTTCTCGTAAATGGAATGAGATACGCCAAAAAAGACAACATTTTTTAATGAAACTAGAAAATTGTATATTAGTATATAAGTTATGGTTATAAATAAGTATAATGAGAAAATTCATGAATTAAAAAAAAAGTGTGAATAATTTGAAAAAAAAATTAAAAAGAGAGAGTTGGATTAGCGACGGCCAACTACTGTGATTAACTCTGCTCGCCCGGTACGTGCCGAATACAAAAGGACCATTACATCACGGTCCTATTACTCTCAAAATAGCCTCTAAAAGGACCTTGAAAAGGACCCAAGTTTCTCTCACTATCTCTGAGATTAAATCATTTAAATCCAACCTGCAGATAGTCACAAACAGGCCAGGTTATTTCACCCGAGAATACTCTGAGATTTCTATAGGTAGGGTTTCGTCGTAATGCAGTACAAATTTGGATAATAAGCTAATCTTTTGTTTAATCTTAAATCAGTGAATCAAATAATTGCGAATGAAAATGTGCGTGACTTACAAAGAGACCCATTGACATTGAGAATTTAAGCGAGTTCGCACTCGGTTGCAGTTGCCTCCATTTCAGTAACTTCCTCGTCCTTGAGGACAGTTATTTTCGTAGTTTCCTTGATCGAGAGTTCGAAACGGAATGTTTTCTTGTTAACTTACGCTACGGAGACGTTTTTTTGGCCAAAGTCGGTTTTATTTTTCAACATACTCTCCTTTTAGGTCGATACAGCGAGTCCAACGATTTTCTAACTTTTTGATACCGT
>NC_046665.1:16530716-16541065 GCF_010883055.1 Belonocnema kinseyi | reverse complement strand
GTTTTTTCTTCTTCAAATGCGGTCGTTTTTCGGCGATTTCGATTTTCAATCGGTCCAATAATGATGACTAGTATGCTCCGGTTATGGTTTTACCTTTTTCAAAATAGTCCACGAATATTATGCCATGTGCATTTTGCTGCCGGTACTCAAGCGAAATTTCATGACGTATTTTTGTCAATACCGGCAACCGTTGGAGCGTCAACGGATTCGATTTTCGCGAATATTTGCCTGAGAGAAAAATTAACATTCAACAATTTGGTGCTAATCTTTGCAAAATTATCTTTTAAAATCCTTACTCTCACAACAATAAATGAAAGTCCGGCTACAATATAATAGGATATAAGAGATCGCGCCTATATGTGGGGAGCATCGTAATCGCAATTACGTCAATGTATAGCGTCGCTTTAAAAAAAATTTAAGTGGCAAATGGCCAGCCCACTTTCAAGCGAAAGATATTATATCCAAAGCTTATTGCAGCCAGGCTCCAATTATTTCTAACACAACCACAAGTACGCAATAATGGCCGTTGTCACTCGAGGAATGGCAAATCCAGATCGACGACAATCGCGTACCAGACGATTGGAAGGTCAAGTCTTGGCCGCGTGGAGTGCTGTATGCTTGGTTGAGTCTATCGTTTGTAATAACCGGTATATTCAGTAACGCTATTTTAGTTGAGTCAGTACAGTGAGCATTGAAAAGTTTCTCTGCAGATTCGTCCGACATTGATTTAAAGAGTATCCTGTTTTTTTTACTGCAGAACCAGTAAACCTTTAAATAAAAATAAAATATTACATTTTATAATGTTGTCAGGTCACAGAACCATGACAATTATATTGACAAAGTTCCATTCCGTGAATATAATTAATACGGAGTGAAATTTGTGATCACTCAAAGCTCGATCCACTTTCATCATTGATGTTGGTTTGAATATAATTTTAATAGTGCTTCCGCGTCAAGCGCGTATAAGAGGATACTCCTGAGACAGGAGGCCATTCGGGTTTCATACAGAGTGATGAGTCATTCGGTGGTATCATTGGTGACCCTATTCATAATTCCACCCTCCAGGACTAGAGAACGTCCTTGTTGTCCTTGAACAAGGGTGTGGAAGAAGTGGAGGAAGTGTGATATACCACATGGGCTGCTTTTGGGGCAGTTGTTGCGTGGATAATGGTGGTTGGGCCTCGGTTACGATAAATGACCTTTGCGCATGGCGTAGAAGAGAGGAATAAGCTTCTTGCGAAATAATCTTCCTAGGATTATCCTACAATGGTCGTCTAGCGTGAGGACCGAAGCTCTAGACACTGTTTCTATTATTTCACCTTCCTGCGGACATTTAATCGTTATTTTTAGATGGTTCAAGGGTAAAAGATACCATTGATATCCGTTGGAGAAACTATAAATAAAGTTGCTATTTATAGTGAAATATTTTCTTTCGCAGGGTCAGGTATGGGTGTATGGACTTTGTATACGAGCTTGTGGTGGACAACTGCCACATTAATTGTCATTATATGGATGTATAGAAAGTAATTGTTTTTCTGTTAAAGCATAAGGAAGGTCTCGCGCTATGTTGTTTTTAATAAGTTGGAGAGATTTCATAAAGTTTGAGGAGGAGACGACCTCAGGCGCAAGTATCCCATTTTTTGTTTCTGCTATGGCCGTTTCCACATTTTGTAATACCTCGGAAGTGTCCTGTAAGAGCAGTTCCATGGAGAACAAAGAAATTGAGCATTTGTTTGTTAAATTCTAGTGCGTTTATCGCATGGGTTAGCTTGATTGCTGAGTCTTTCAATGTTGTCAAGTCCGTTTGTTGCTGATTTTTTATTTCCTCAACCTTGGAGATGGTGGACTGCATCTTGCTCGTTTGGTTCTTTATTACCTGGGCTATCCCACTTAATTTATTATATGCTTCGTCGATGTTCGTACTAATCTTCTCGGCCTCCTCAGCGCTCATTGTCTCAAATAAGTATTTGGTTGCCGTTCCTATCAAGTTGAATAATCCGCGTTTTTGTCTATTGTTAGAGATGTTATCAATGCTGCTGTATCGGGTTATTAGTTTTCTGACCATCTCGAGTATAGCGTTAATCCCTTTTTTCATACTGCAGCCAAGGCGTATATTGCAGATGTGCTTAATTTTCCTTGTATAATTCGGTAGCTACTGTATGTCCTCTCTGATCACCGTCAAGTTTACGAAGTAGATGGTATTCCATGTTCCGTGTTAGATCCGTGTAGTGTACAGCTCCTTGATGATTGAGTCATCTAGGGTTTTAATGTCGTAGACCCCGTCCATCAGGTGAATCTGTAAGAGATGTTTTTTATTGAGAAGCCTGATACTTTTTACCTGATTGTAGTGCCTTAATTGCTCTTGCCCTCTCCTAAATGTTGTTATTGTTTTTGTGTCTCTATTTATGTCTCTTATTGCTAAAAGTTCTGGGCATGAAGCTTTGCCCTTCACGTTTATTTGTATTGATACCAAATCCCCTATTTGGTAATCTTCTTCCTTGCCCGTTCTTTGATTTTTTCTCGTTCACCTCTTTTGCCTGAGCGATAGTTTATCTTGTGTCCTACAGCTGTGACAGGCTCCTATCTTTCTTGCTTTTATGAATTTCTTCCTGTGTTTCTATTGTGCGTTTTGAGACCGCACATAGTAATTCCTCTGGTGCGTACGTTGTTGTGGTATGAGGACTTTGATTATAATTTGTTACAGCCCTGAGAAGCTTGATTACTGGATGCTCATTTCTATGGCATGTGCCAGACTTTTGAGAGTTTTAATTACTCTTTCCGCGATGTTATTATTTTCTGGGTTATACTAATTCTGCGATATACTGATCTGTCGGATGTCTAACTGGCCGAACAGTTCTCCTAGATGTTTGCTTTTAAAAGTTTGTTCGTTCTCAGTTACGACTTTTTCCTGCGTTGGGTTGGCGTGGAAGAATTGGTACATGGCGTTGTACACTTTCTCAGTTTTTAATGGTGTTACCCACGCATATCTGGTGAGGCTGTTTTCTAATAGTAGTAAGCTTTTACTAACGTACGTGAGTTTTTTGATGTTTATGAACTATATATTTCGGAACTTGTCTGTTCATTTCCGGCCAGTAGTAGTGTTGTTGGATTTTTCGTACCGTTTTATCCAATGACCAATGCCCATTCTCATGTGCCCTTGCAATTATGTTTTGCTGCATATCTTTTCTTTTTTTAGAAGTTGAGGAATGACTGGTTTTTGCTGCATCCATAGATTCCAACTCTTGTATAATTTCCTCAAGCAACTCTGGTGATACTTCGTTGTTTCGGATAATTACCTTAATGTCCATATTCGCTTATATAAGTGGTCTTATCGTATCTGCTTATGATGTCTTGTTCAAGAGTTCTTGTATGGCTGTGTATTCCAGGTGATCAGTTCCTACTTGCACATCTTCCTTCTTTTTACGGGAAATGCTCGAATGAGTGCGTCGGCCTTTGCGTTGTGTTTCCCCGGTTCATACTTCCGGCCGGTAGTCCGCTAATTTTTGTGTCAGCCGGAATAGGCGTGAGGACATGTTGTCATTTTTGGCACTCAGAGGTCCCTTAATTGGTTGGTGGTCGATATGAACCTTAAACGTCCGTCCGTACAGAAGGTGTCTATATTGTTTTATCCCCTACACGATTGTCAGAAGTTCCTTTTCTGTGGTTGAGCAATTTCGCTCTGCAAGATTTAGACTTCTGCTGGCGAAACTTACTGAGTGTTCTTTACCATTCTCGTCCAGCTAGCTAATTGCAACGCCAGTCCTTCGTTTGATGCGTCAGTGGATAAAATGAAGGGCTTCTTCAGGTCCGGCTGTTTCAGAATTGGGTATGAGGTCAGTAGGTTTTTTAGTTTGTTGAAAGCCTGTTCACATTCTTTTCCCCAGACAAAATCGATGTTTTTTCCTTTTAGGTGGTTCAGTGAGTGTGCTATCTTCGCGAAGCTTTTTGATGAATTTTCGGTAATATGATGCGAGGCATATGAAACGTTCGATTTCTTTGGCTCGGCTGAGGGAATTCCAGGATTTATCCACATTCTTATTTAGGGGTGTTACTCCTTTCGTTCCTACCGAGTGTTCTAGGTATTCGAGTTCCTTCTCTAAGTATTTGCACTTATCGGGTTGCAGTACCAGCTTCGTTTCTCGGAGACGTTCAAATACTTTTCTCAGGTGAGTGCTACACGCCGTTTTTTCTATTTCTTCCTTCGCCATAGTCACTTGGTAAAATCAATTGGCCATGTCGAAGCAGCTTATGAATTTTGCTGTTCCCAGCATACATAATATTTCCTCTATTGAGGACAGTGGATAATTGTCTTAAACGGTGTGTTCGTTTAATTTCCGAAAGTCCATCACCAGTCTCCATTTTTGTTTACCACTGTTGCCCATTTTCTTTTTCACCATCCATACATTTGCATGGTATGGTGAGAAAGATGGTCGTATTAGGCCCTTCTCTTCGTATTCTTGGATTAGTTTTTCAATTTCTGGTTGTATAAGGATTGGGTGTCTGTAGAGAGGTACGTTGATAAGTTTTTCGGTCTTTATTTTATATTCTACACCTGACACCATAGGAATTGAATCATTCGAGAGATAGAAGATATCGTGAAATTCAATTAGTGAGTCCTGCATTTCATCCCTTAGTTTAGTGTGGAGATGGGATAAAGAGCTTATGTTCAACAGTTCCTTTATACGCTGTTTGTTTATTGGGTTCTGCGTGACTGAATACATTGGAATCGATGTTTGACTATGCCTCTCCTTTACATGCTGCTTTCTTTCATTAATTATTATCTTATTGTTCAGGATTTTTGAAATTTCATTGCTTCTGTTGTTTGGTCCTAGGAACTTTTTTCTGTGGAAAACTTGCTCGAATTTTTCTATCACGATGTCCTTTTTCTTGACGCTGATGTTGGTTTCTTTTCCGTTTATATTTACCGTTAGAATTTTTGGGGTTCTTTACCGCCGCTGTAAATTCCTGATACGATATCTTTGCCATAAGTTATGTGATACACTTAAGGTGGTTTTATTTCTATTGCCTTTTCATGGTGATGAATGTACATGCTCCTAAAACCTGTTGTACTCAAGTTTTTGAATATTAGTCAAATTTTGAAATTAAAAAAAATTTGTAATTGGCAAATTTGAAAATTTTGGTAATTTTCTAGGGTGCAGGTTAACCCCTACTCGGAATTCTCCATATTACCTGTCATGGCGCACCTCCACTCCAAATTTCCCGAAGTACCTGTCATGGCGTATTACCCCCACTCCAAATTTCCCATAGTACCTGTCATGGCGAATTCCCCCCACTCCAAATTTCTCGTAGTACCTGTCATGATAGATTCCCCCCACTCCAAATTACCGATAGTGGTCCTGCTCTACTCTGATAAGACTATAAGAGGTGAACTTAGTCATTTAGTAGTGAAGAAAACCTCCACTACATTTTTTATGAAACTTGAAAAATAGCGTTCATACGAAAATTTGAAATTTTATGTAAATTTTTTTTAAGTTATGTCTATAGGTCTTTAGTTATAAGGAATAAATTTCTTTTTGGAAATGTTATTTGAATTTTTTGTCGGAAGAGAGTCTAAATGTGGTTTACAAGTATTGTAAGTTTCACATTAGAACGGCCAATGGATTACAAGAAAAAAAAATTCACATACTATGCACGGCACGATGTAGTGTCTGCGCCCGTTGCGTTCCTGTGGGAGAGAAGTACAGAAAAACTGGCCATACGCCGAACAATCATCCGATTTGTATGAAATTTATTTTGTAAGTTCACAGGTTTCAAATATCACATAAAAAAACTAAGGATGGCGGATCCAGTGTATCGAACAATATTTTATAAAGAATATCTGATTGGTATAAAACTATTTTTCTTAAGATTATCTGACAAATGGAAGATGCAATCTTTTAAATTTTGTTTGGATTCATACTCCTCTCACTAATAGGTCATTTCCAAACTTCTAATATATTAAAGTTAATAATACTTCGGTTTTCAGCGATTCTCACAAGAAAAGTTTTTTTTGTATACAAAATTATGATTTTATTTATTGAATTGAATATTAATAGTTTGGTTTTTATTATTTTCATAAGAGATAATGATCAATCATACAAATAGAATCATAAGAATAGAATAAATATTCAAATATAAAGGAATAGTAAAATACAATGATATAAAAAAGAATATAAATAAAATACATTTTCTATTATTTCAGTGTTTTTATTAAACTTTTACTCAGATGAACCCGGTTATACAGTATTGCCGCGGACTAAGTCAAGTGACTGATAAGATTAGAATGTTATAGGGTGAGTGACCCAGTGAATGAACACTTAAGGAAATCACTAATTACAACTAGTTCATTTCACGTTATAATAATTGATTATTCTTACAAAACTTTTGAAAATAGATTCTTAAGGTTTCAAATTTCATAATCCGATGAACAAATTTTGTTTTTACCAAAAAGCTTTATAAAAAATAATTAAATAGTGCAAAATTAACGAAAACACCAGTGAATGAACACTGTGAGCCAATGAATGAACAGTAGAGCACCAGTGAATGAACACTATAATGACTGCAAATTAGAATTAGGATTTAGGTATAAAATTATATAGGTACATTACAAAATGAGCAATTAAATAATGTAAAATATTAGAAAGCGTTGCGAAATTCATTAAATATATTATTTCAATAAAAACCACAACACATTTAGATATAAAGAAAGGAGGGAATACCAAAGTTGAGCACAGAACTAGGTTAACTTTTCCTAATTTTTTATAGCAATGTCTATTTTTAAAACATTTCTATCAGTTCTTTTAACCTTACAGAAAATACAACTTTTCGTTTAAAAATAGATAACTCTTATCTAGTGACTACAATAGAAAACTGCGATTTTTAGGACACAACATTTGTAATACAACACCTTACTATGTTGCTTTATGTTAAATTAGCAAATATAATTATAAATCAGTGTTGTAAAAATGGAAATTCTTCAAAAATTTATAAGTATATATTGACTAGTACGCAGTAGTACCTAGCACGAATTAATGTTTTTTATAGTTAAACAACGTTTTCTAAATGCAAAAAAAGCATTAAATTTCTTATCTCAAAGTTGCCTTACCTTTAATTTAGTTCGTGCGTACTTTTTTGATGTTCTAATCATAAAAATATGCATTTAAACTATAACTATTTATAGTTTATATTTATGTTTATAGCTTCGATATTTATAGCCTCATTAAGTGAAACAAACATATTTATATGTAACGAAACAACAGCCAGGTCTCCGTCACCTGCTGTTCATTCACTGGACCTGCGGGGTGACAGTTTTGCTCCAATAAATGAACACAGCGTTCGTTCACTGAAACACGGGCAATTTAAAGGTCCAGTACGTTGACACTCATTTATTAATAAAAAAACGTACTTTTTGTGAAAAAGCCTTGTGGGGAATTGAATAATAATATCTTACAACTATAACACAACAACTTTGATGCAGAAAAGGTAAAGAATTTTTTTGTAAAAGCAGTGTAAACAAGGAGTTGCTTAGGCACGTACCTTATAGTATTCGACGACTTTCTCACCATCACTTACCATAATCGATGATACCTCACATTTAAGAAATTTTAAAAATTATTTACAAGAATTTACTACAATGAATTGTATATTAAACTCTTCAAAATTGCTTCAAGATTTCAAATATATAGAAATTCATAAATACTTTAACTTTAAAAGGTTATATTTTTCGCATTAGTGTTCATTCACTGGTGACTGTTCAGCCACTGGATCAATCACCCCAAGTTAATTCAAATAATTTAATACGATGGTTGAAACCTCCTGCGATGATGTTGTAGGTATACATTTACGAACGGCCACGAGCGTTGGAGGTGACGACAGCCACCTCTGGATGCTTATTATATTCATAATTTTAAATTAGATGCATATAATCAAAAAATATATTATATGAATAGTATAACATTTTATTATAAGACTTCTGTAATATAAAAATAAGTCACAGTTATACTATTAATTTATCAGTATTATCCTTTGCATTATTGACAGTGGTTAACTATAAAAAAATAAAAATTTTCGTATTAAATCATGGTTTAAAATGAATATTTTTGCTAGATTGAAATAAATTTAATAGTCGATTGCAATAAAAAAAATCGAATGAAAAAAAAGAAAAACATGTAGGCAGCAAGAAGCGAGTTCAGACTTTCTGCTTAAAAATCCGAAGTTATACCGCCTATTCTATTTAGTGTTTCCAGTGACCAGTAAATTTTCGTTTTTCTGGTAATTTCTATACTATCGGGAATTTTTCGGGAAATCGTGAAATGCTGGAATGAACCGGAACGATTCATATTAATTAGATTTAATTATCTTTGAACATTGAAAAAAATTATTTTTCAGAAAGTAATATCCAAAAATAATTTATTCTTGCTTTGAAAGATTATTTCACAATAAATCAGTGTAAATTATACCATTAAAAATTTTTAAAACTATTTTGTTGTATAGTTTAACCCATGCAGGATTATTAAGAAGCGATATCTCCAATGCGTGACGGCAGACGATTTTCGGGAAAAGTTTCCGAACAATTTTTCAGTTTTGCGGGTAAAATTCGTTCCGCCCGTTAGAATGCGCTGGAACATCGCGTTGCCTCATTCTGGCAACACTGGATCTAAACGGTTCACAGTGGTTCGGAATTAGACTTTTGCTGACAGATCAGTTCATAGGAACTTTTTCGTATAAATCTGTCTATATATCACAATTTTTATCCGATTTAGATGGGTGTTTTTAAGTTGAAGCTAAATAAATTCCCTAGTGATCATTTGAGGCCGATTTCGGATTTTTGAAAAATTCTATGTAAGTAACAAACGTAAAAAATGTTGTTTTCAGAACAGAAATTATTTTAACCCGCAAAAAGTTGCTTGTTTTCTACTTGAAAATGTCAAATTGGGGTATATGTTTATAAATAAATATGATATAAAGGTACCAAAAATTTCAAATTCTCATATTTGCGGCTTTTTTCGAATTTCCAAAAATATTTGGCGGGGTTTTTCTTCGCTAACATAGGACTGAACATACTGCATTACAGCTAAACCCCATTACAACCTAAAAATTATTCTGTGTACTGGAGATTTACTCCACCAGCTGTATCTTGAAATGTGAGACAGGGGATGTTAGGGAAATAATCTCACGAAACCTGGTTGCTACGTTGAAAGGAAGGCATCTAAAGACGAATTGACGAAAATTACTCGTTTTCTGTTGATTTTGTAGCGCAAATTCATATCAAAGTATGAAAGTAAATAAGGTTCTTTACGAAAGACATAAGATTTTTCTTGACATATCTTTGGAGATAAGTATGTATATTCTCGAAATTGAGATATTCTTAATAATTAAGTACACAATAATTGTGTTTAAAACCAAGGAGAATTAATGCGAATAAGCATCTTCTGATTTATTTTAATCTTGCTTTCTTATTCGTTTAAACTAATTGACACGTATTTATGTGAATTAGACCATCGGGTATCACATTTCAGAATACCCCCACTGAGCTACGGGACTATTTGCTAAGCATATACAACGGATCCTGTATGCCCGCACGTTGCTTCTCCTCTTACGAATTAAATTAAATAACTCAAAGTTTAATGAAATTCGCTGTAACTAAGGGGCCATCCATATACCACGTGGACACACGTTTCCCTAAATATGTGGAAAATATACTGAAATGAGAGAAGGTATACTCTAGGTATACTCCAATTTTTAATATTGTGCTCATGCACAATAATAATTTTTATTTTTATTTTAATTTTTTTCACGACTTTTTCTTTCAAATTCGAATTATGTTTAAGCTCACGTTCCTAAGCTAATTCGAATTTTTTCAGCCAATTCATCGCTCCTTTTGGACTTTTTATAGTCCGGGAGCTCGCGACAATTCTATGGACGTCATTTTAGTACTCACTAAAATTTCAGATTCTTTTGTTCTCATAGTCCACAGTTCGAAATTCATTGACTGATTAACAGCTGTTGGTGTATTTTGCAACAATTTATCGTTAAACTCGTCAAAAATTCGAGTGAAAAAACGTCATTTTAGTACTCTTCAAACACATGGGGAATGATTGTTTGGATGCTAAAAACTAACAATAGGTTTAACTGGCAGCTCATGAGAGGTGCTAAAGTTAACTGGCAAACTGTCAAACATGTCAAAAATTCGAGTAAAACAACGTCATTTTAGTACTCTTCAAACCCATTGAGGATAATTGTTTTGTTGCAAACAACTAACAAAGAATTTGACTGGCAGCTCCTGAGTGGTGCCAAAGTTAACTGGGAAACTTTCAAACATGTCAAACATTCGAGTGAAAAGATATCAT
>NC_046665.1:16528781-16530616 GCF_010883055.1 Belonocnema kinseyi | reverse complement strand
AGGGGGGAGGGGGGTCAAAAGGTGGTGAAAAAGTGTCCACGTGGTATATGAATGGCCCCTAATCCGGGTGAATTTGAGTGTCGTCACTTTCCCGAATTACGTAACATTGAAACTAATCCAATTCAGTTGTCGAAACCCGACATTCCTGGGGGACCTTAACGTATTGTTCTCAATTCATCTCATTAGTTTTGATTTACTGAGATAATTCACGGCAGAATTGAAGTGCATAAATTTCGTACTTCAGTTAAATCTTTAGAAATCCAATGACAGTAATAATATAATAGTACCAGTAATATAGGAAAGTATCTAGTATATAATGATACGTATCTTTACAGGTGCATTTAAGAAAATGGGTCAAATGACCAGACAGGAAATTAATATCAGGCGGCTATTGCGAATTTGTGAAGCGATGGCAAAAGACGGTATTAGCAAGAATTGGAAGCTAGAAAAAGTAAAATTATTTATGAATATTTATTTGTATCGTTATTAAAACTATGATTAATCATTGTTTTATTTTATAGTATATTGAGTCTTTGGATGGAATGATCGAAACAATGAACGCCATAACAGCGTGAGTTTAATGTGCTTAAAAATTATGTGTTTTTTGTATGTAGAAGGACCCCATATTTTTATATTGAAAACTCATAATTTTACGACGATCTAATACTTCTGTGGGAAGTATAATAGATAGAAACCAAAAACCATGTTTTTCATATGCATCCCGTTTATAACCAAAATTTTTAAAATTATTTAAAAAAATTATGAATGCAACAAAAGTGGACGACCAAAATAAATTCCTTTATGCATGTATGATATGTGCGTGTCTGTATGCGTAACCCATGAACCAGTAATCCGAACTGTGGCATGTAGAATGTTAATATTCAACTCTTGATACGCAGTCCGAATTTGGGCAGCCAGTGATGGACAGTGACATTTTACATGCGAAATTTGGGATCTCTGACAATGAAGGTAAGGATAGTGATAGAGGTTGCTCAATCTGGCCGCGATAATACCGCGATAATAATATGTATGTAGCAGTTTGTCGACTGTACGCATGACACTTTAAAAACATATTTCATTTGAAAAAAGTTATACTTCCCTGTGGAATTTCATTTAGGGTCAATTTATAGTTTTTCATAATGGAATTTATATTTGAATCCATATTGAAATCCACAAATATTTTTCCGTCCTATCTCAGATCGTAATTTGAGACAAGAAATAAAAAAAGAATCCCAGATTAGTTCCCATGAAGTTTAGTATGTAAGATTTGTGTTTGAGACAGCCAGTATTGACGACAGTGTGCAGCTGAGTTCGAATGCCCATCGAAAAATGAGTGCAAATGTGAAATGATATTCACAATATATTGTTAATAGAGACCTAATCTACCTTTCCGATACTTCTGCTGTCACCAAAAATTGTCGCGACACTGGCAAAAATAAGGTGAGCAAAGCTCGAAATCCATTGGAAACAACACAAAGTAAATTAAAATTATAAATGCTTTCATAAGTCATGCACATTTTGAAAACATTGTATGGGATTTAGAAGAAAGTTATGTATGGTCAAAAAGTTGTTCAGAATTTGCACGACGTACGGAAGCATTTTATAATTTTACTTTACTTTGTATTGTTTCCAATGGATTTTAATCTTTGTTCACCTCACTTTTGACACGGTCGCCGCAATTATTCGGCGAATCAACGCGATTGAAAGAGAGATTAGGTAATTGTAGTAAACCTTATTTAATAAGTAATTTAAAAATAAATAGTCCTGTATTAAATAGTAAATCTACCTCAATCCAACTCATGGCCATAGACTGATGAAACGGGGGGGGGGGGGGG
>NC_046665.1:16524100-16528681 GCF_010883055.1 Belonocnema kinseyi | reverse complement strand
GCCATGGCCTTGCCAAACTCGTTAGATTTTGTGTTTGGGCTTGAAGCATATTATTATTTTAGGCGAGCATCTGGCCCTACTTTGGTTTTGACAAGATTATTTTTATTGCAGGGTGTCAAATTTCGAAATTCTGTCTACTGCAAACTAACTTATGTAGCCAGGGCGTTATGTTTTTTTGCTTTTTAAAGCGGTCTATTGATCTTACTTCTATGCACCTTAATAAATTCTTTTTTAGATGAACAATTGCTAAAAAAAACTTTTTATTTTTTTTATTTTTTTTTATTATTTTTATTTTTTTATTAACAATAATCTAGGATTTGGCAGTGCCAAAAAAATGATGTGTTTATTAACCAAATATTGTTCGCGCGTATCGGTGAAGGGAAAAGAAGCAGGGCCTATTTTACAAAATAAAATAACATTTATTATACCTTCCTTGAAAGAGTAGGATGTCTTAAAAACTTTGTGTACACTTACTGCATAGACTTGGTACTGATATTTTGTAATTCCGTTATTATTATAAAAACAGACAAGTGGGTGACATATTCCTGGGCGTCTCACTGAGCCGCATTTAGGACGTAAGCTCTATAGAGGATACTCTCCAAAGCAGATAAAAACGTCTCACCCGGCAGATTTGGACTTCCGAATTTTCGGCGAGGAAAAAAGTATCTGCAACAAACATTCTTGCCGTCCCGGTAGTACACTATTCATTTCGAGTTGTTCTATGGACGAAGGGCGAGCTTAGATCTCTTGATATCGGCACACGAAAGTTTATGCATATGAACAAAAGCATGCACCCTAAGTCTTCTGTTCCGCGACTCTGCACCACACGCTGTCAAAGTGGTCGTGAAATACTGAATCTTGAATGTCTTCAGAGCAGGATTATTCTGGGCACTGCACATCAGTCCCCTGCAACGACTGTACGTTAGCGTTAGTTCGCCAGTGGGCCAACTGAAGCGTGCGGCGCAAATGTCACTGGGAGTCTTTCCAGCCTGTTTTTACATGACAGGAATAGGCAAAATTAGTTCGAAATTAATTTAATTTATATTATTCGTAATGAAAATCGATTTTATGCATAGCGTAATTAAAGTTTCATATCTTGTTAAATATGAGCGTAATAGTAAGTGAAAAAAATCGTTAAAATATTCTCTTCCAGCTACGGGAACTTGTGATAGGTTTCAGTCGTAACTTGGAGAAACTAAGTTTAAAGTATTTTTCAACTCAAGAAACAAAATGAAACTTATAATTATACCAAATTTTATTATTGAATTCCAAATACATCTATGCAATTTATTTTCAGTAGTTTTGTGAAAAATAAGTTTGACAAAAGCCTGACGAAACAAAAAAATATATTTTATAAAAAACAATAAGAATTAACGATTTCAGATGTTGGTATAAATTAGTAATTCATTAGCAATGGTATCCCTAATACAATAACAGATTATTTATTGGAATAAACGAATTATTCAATTAATTGAAGGATTAATTAACTCAAAAAACGTAAATTTAAATAAATAACTTAACAAGGTACAGTTTTTATTTATTTTTTTATCTTTTTACGAAAGAATTAAAAAAATAAAGATATCGTTTCAGTTTAAGATAACATATTCCATATTTCTTATAAACATAAATAGTTTGTATTCAATTTTTCATATTTATACGAAACAATTTTTTCAAAGAATGGTATAGTTTCAATTTAATATAAAATATGTAATATTGTTTATTAAAATGCAGTGCTTGATTAATTTGTCATATTTCTACGGAAGTGTTTTATAAACTATTGATATATATTTTAATTTGAAGACAACATGTTCTATAAATTTTATTAAAATACATAGTTTATTATTAATACATACGTTTATATAATTTTTTTATTTCTACGCCAGAAATTTTTTAATGAAGATGTTGTTTGAGTTTAAGATCAAATGTTCCATATTTATTATTAAAATACCTAGTCTTCATTTTATTTTTAATATTTATACAAAAGATTTTTAAAATATACCTAAAGATATAGTTTCAGTTGAAGATAAAATGTTTCATATTTTGCATTATAATACATAGTTCTTATTTAAATTTCTATAACTTTTTCGAATTTTTTGTTAGAAATGAAGATATTTCAGATTAAGATAAAATCTTCAATACTTTTTATAAGAATATATGTATAGTTTTTATTTATTTATTTTAATTCTACTAAAGAATATATAAAAAATGAAAATATCGTTTTAGATCAAGATAAAATGTTTCATATTTTTCATTAAAATATGCACACAGTACTTATTCGAGTTTTTATATTTCTGCGTAATTTTCTTGTTTGAAATAAAGATATTTATATATAAAGACATTATTTTGTATCTCACAAACAATTCAATCAAATATATTAAAACGTCAATTGCCAACTACTATATAAACAACAATAGTATTAAGACTATTAAACTAAACAATAATCAATTAATGCAACTTCCAGAACAGTGACTCCATCCTCTGAAATAGTGTTTCGTTACCTCAGAATATCTGTTAAAAAAATGTCTCGCGCATGTCGCACTCGGTTTTTACTACCAAATTTTCTCTTGGGATGGCTTTTTGTCAGGCTCTAATATTTTTTTTACCTTCTAGCACGTAAAAGAAATTAAATTTTTTGGAGCAGCTGTCATAACCTGATATTTACATGCAGGAGTAACACACCGAATCCCACACATTTTTGTTATTTTAGTGCAAGCTTTTAAAGTAGTAAAACTTAAACAATGTTTACGATTTAATTTGTCATACAGAAAACCGAATGCCATTGCGGAAAATATTAATCAAATTAATTTTTCACTAATCTTTCCTATGCTTGCCAAATAAATATAGACTGGAAAGACTCGTAGCGCCATCTGGCCTCCACGCTTCACTTGATCGTACTGGTGAACTAACGTCGATGCAGGGGGCTGTAGCACATATAGTTGAAAATGGGCGGGACCCGTCTTCTCAAAATGGGTAAAGGCGAGTTTCTGAGCATAGCAGCGGATTAGGCTGCTGAAACACTCAGCGTGGACTTCAATATTAGAGGTAAACAAGATGCATAAATTCTAATCTATCTCGAGTACTTACTCCTGAAGGTCCGGATTAAGGAAGCACAGGAGAAAAACTTCCGTGACAACTTTCGTGGACAAGAAGATGCACGGTATCTGTGACGGAAATTTGGAGGATTAGTTGATGTCATATAAGCTAACGTTTGCTTTCCTTAAATCGCCCGGATTGAATACGGGCGAGAAGTGTTTCATTTCGGCACATCAAGATGGTATCATTACCACCTTAGCATACCGTCGCCACATTTTCAGCCAAAAAATTCCCAATGATAGCTGCAGAACCTGTTATTCTTACGGCATTCGCCTTTATAACGCTTCGCTCATCGCTGCTAGGGAAATCGAGTCAATTGTCGAGAATGAGAAGTGCCGCATGTACTGGATCTTTATATTCTCGGCAATCGTTTATGTTGTATACTCGAGGCCTGTCGTAGTTCTCCTTGTCATTAAGAAAGAAACCATGTTCGTTATCGAATTTTCGGCTCCAGCTGAGAAATACATAGCCAAGGAGAATGAAAAAAAGAGAGGCATAAAGACATTATAAGGGAGTTGCACGGTGTTTACACGGAATATTCTATTTAGCTAATCGTTCTTTTTATCGGTGCTTTTGGAGGTAACAAGCTTTCACTGGTATTGACTCCATCACAGACTGTAACCACCTATCTGCATTGCAGTTTTTGAACTCAAGGTCACAGTTGATATTTATGTCTTTTGTTATTATGAAATATAACTTGTAATTAACATTAGCTTAACTGAAAATTGTACTTAGTCTATATTATTCCTACTATACCTTGTTCTTTTATCTTCAAGGGATCTATGGAAAGGGTTTCGCTTACGTTTTTTCCCTCTTATATTAGTTTCTCTCTTTATCATCTAGCACAAATCATCCATCATGGCTTCATCCGACTTACCTGATACCGTTGCTCCATCACTTCGAGATCTTGATGGAACCGTTTCCCTGGTTCTTCGCTGTAATCCCCAACATTTTCGAGAAATTTTCAAAGTTCTGAATTGTCTTTCTGACAAGTTTTTGGACTTTTAATTTTACATAAATTTACCGATACTGCTTTGAAACTTTGCCCTATAAACGTAAAGAATTGACCAACCGTATCTAAGACTTTCACAAATTGTTTCATCAGACGAAGCTTGATATGAAGGGATAGAATGAGTATATCCTGAAGATCAACCAGACTTTCGTAGATGATGTTGTGAGAACCAGGTTCAAAGGATACTCTCTCAGGCCATTTTTTTCAATAATGTTTCGCTTGATATCTGCTATTCCACAGAACTAAGAAGCATGGCTCTCTCGTCAAACCTGATTGTTGTCGTATTGTTATCATAGTTATAATTTTGAGATCACCACAGATTTGCCATTTGTGATTTGCATAATTCTCTTTATCTAGAAGCATTTTCACATTGTTATATATATATAATCAAAAATTTGTCATAAGGACAACCGCAGGATTTCGCCGGGAGCGGGTGCTAATCTGAAAAATTGCACCCGCTTCCAGCGAAATCGCGG
>NC_046665.1:16512250-16524000 GCF_010883055.1 Belonocnema kinseyi | reverse complement strand
GGATGCCTGCCCGCGGTTGGTCTTAGTGTCGCCTCTCTTTCTTTGTTGCCGGCTTGTTCTAGCTGTGGTAGAGTAGGCGTTCCGCTTACATAGCCCCTTTCAAGGAGTAGTTCAGCATGGTTTCGTAGACGTTGCTGCGAAAAGTGCGATAGCTCCGGGTGTTTCTCGCACCACAGAGCATGCAGCCGTGCCATGTAACCCTGTTCACGGGCCACACTCGCATCGTAGCAGTCTAGCAAGTCGTGATTCAGTCGCTCCGTCCACCCAAAGGTCACGAGATCCCGCTGATCCATTGCATTGAATCCATTTTCATTGGCTCCCCCAGCTCTAGATTGGTCGGCATTGTTGGCCGACCCATTGTCGCGAGCCCTGCGCGTTCTGTTGTTTTGAACCGCACTCAATACAACTATGTTTGGTGTTGTCATTGTTGTTCCAACGAGAAGCTAGGGAAAGGGGTTCGTCCATCCTTGTAGAGCCCCGCATGCAAGGATAAGGCTGCTTACTCTGAGAGGTCGCCTGGTATCCCAGAGTCACCGTTCTAGACACCTCACCCAGGTGCCATTCAGCTTTCGGCACGGTTTTCACACCTCCGCTTGGGGGTTAATTCCTGCGGGACCACCCCTGGACAATTGTCCGCGACTGCCTATTTATTTTTGTAACCATATTCAGCAGAAACCCTTGGTACAGGGACCCTTTCCGCAAACCGAGGACGCGTTCGGTGGCTTTTTCATAGGCCGCACCATCCGCACCATCTTTTGGTCATCCTAGATCTCTGATAAAGTCATTTAGTTCCGGCTGCGAGACTAATAATGGATCTTTCGATTTAGTGTTATACGTAACATAATCTCATTTGTCCTTATTGTCATGAGTGGCTTCACTATCACTACTCTCTTCTTCAGGTTGATTGTCGACATCCATTACATTATCTATTTGAACGGTTGTATCAATTCTGGGTGCTTCCGGATCTATTTCAGTTAGTGTTATTACTGTGAGCATATTAATGTATGAAATGGTACTCTTATTTTTTGTGATGAATCCTTCAACGTCGTTCTTGCAAAAGTAGCAGTCTCTTAAATGTGATGACTTCTTCTGTATGGTTGGTGTAGAATATCTGAGAAATTTTCGGTTTAAAAATTTTTTTTAACAAAATAAAACCAGTTTTCAGGAATTACAGATTATGTGAAAAACCCATTTTGTTCCTTGGTGTAGTAATTTTCGACTGACACAGTTTTCATAGAGCCTTTCTACTTCTTCATCTATTTTGTTCCGTAAAGAGCTTACTTCATATTTACTGCAAATATACCGGAATATATCGGTACTTTTATGATTGTCATGTGATAGTGAAATATCACAATGTCGGAGGTTCCGTTTTTTTATCCTGACCATACGCCGATACTGAGCTTACTATTCCCTGCGTTTTGACTGCGTTAATTGAGCTGCCGGATCGAATAAGGGCACATAAACTTCCTTCACCGGAAGTGGGAAGACCCCTTTAGCTTTTCAAAAAAATTTTGGTATTTTATTTTTTAAAGACTATATCTAGATGTAGAATTTCATTGCGCATCTTTTTCCCCGGATGGCAAAAAGTTGTAGCTTTTTTCGTTTTCCAATTAAAGCAAAAAAAACTGGATTTTTCGTAAAAATCGATATTAATTTTTGTATCCCTTCAACTGTTGCTCAGTCAGTTAGTTTTTAGGATTTTTAAATAAAATATTATGGGGATGAAAAAACTTTCAGTGAGAAAGTTGTCAACAACAGTGCAAAGAAGTTTTCTGGAAAATTTTAGCCCAATCGAATTGATATTTGAGAAATTATTAACGTCTCAATTTGATAGCGGCTAGGCGACTTGCTCACGGGCTGTAGCGATAATCTCAGATCCGATTTATAATAAAGTTTCAAGGCGCCAAAATTAAAAAATAATCAAGTAATCAGGTATTATTAAAGTATTATGCATAAATAAATAATAGTGCATAATGTAAAATAATTTATTTATTTAATATTATGTACAATTGAATAATTCTATTTTTAAGGAGAACTGTACAAAAGTAAAACAAAACATGAACATCTAATAGTTGAGATTCAACGGATTCTTAATTCCGCGAATTTTTCAATGCCTCAAATTCGTAGAATTGAAAAATGTAAATGATTCAGGAACTAGATTTCTTTTTCATTTTTGTTGTAATAGAACGTTGGTATTTCTTAGCATAACATTAATATTCATTAGCATAATATTAAATTAATAAATTATTTTACATTACACACTATTAATTATTTATGCATAATACTTTGATACTACCTGATATGTATTATAAATTGGATCTGAGACTCTCGCTACAGCCCGCGCGTGAGTCGCCTACCTGCTATCGACTTCAGAGGTTCATAATTTCTTGAATATCAATCCGATTAGGCTAAGCTTTTCCAAAAAACTTTCTTGTACTGTTGTTAACAACTTTCTCGCTGAAAGTATTTTATTGCTCAAAATACGCTCGATAAACGAAACGCTGGAAGTTACTGAAGTCTGATGAGCATCAAGCATCAGAAAAAAATTAACATAAATATTTTTAAAATAAATTTTTGAAGTCCTTTTGCTCTATTAGTCGAAGGGCATTTTGAAATAGATTTCCTGAAAATTTTATTTGAAAATCGGAAAAACTGGCTGACTGAGCACAAATTGAAGTGAAAAACAAATTAAAATTGATTTTTTTTTTAAAGACCAGTTTTGTGGCTTTAATTAGAAAACTAAAAAAGTTATAACTTTTTGCCCGGGGGAAAAAGATGCGCAATTAAATTCTATATCTAGATATAGGCACTAAAAATTAAAATTCTAAAATGTTTTTGAAAGCTTCCAGGAGCCCTCCCACTGCCGCCGAAATAAGTTTATGTGCCCTTATTGGATCTGGCAGCTCAATTGCACCTTTATTGCCAATCTCAGACATTTCGAATCGGCACTAGAGCCAGTCGGGCATGCGCACTTTTGTCTGAAATTTTGTTTTCTCCCGCTAGAAGTGTATGAGTTCTTGTTTCCTCTCAAAAAGACAATTAAGGAACACTAAAACTGAGCTTCACTTGTTCTTGTTAGAAAAACAACTGTGGTTCGTGGAGGCAAAACTTCACTTATTCTTTCGCAAGGAGAAATTGAGGATCACAGAAGCAGAGCTTCTGAGCACGGAAATCATCCTCTGGTCATTTAATAGCTAAACTTGAAGTATCATATTTTGATCCTTTTCTGAGACACCGCTAGTGAGCACTGCGGTTTTCCCTCCCCACGTCCTTTGTTTTAATTTTTGAACTTGACACTTATTTATTTGATCGAAAATTAAACCATGAAGCTCCGACCGTTTCCAAATGACAAACAGAAGTATTAGGTATCCCGGTTCAGGTGCGGTTCGAGCATTTAGGTTCGATTCTAATTTCCACAGTGCCGTTCTCAACCGTAGTCAATGATAGTGCTCGCTTAAGCCACGAGGCCTGTCATCTGTTCCTCGAGCTTTCTGCACGTCACATTAATCTATGAACCGCGCATGCGTGAGAATGACAATCATATAAGCTGAATCGGCGCAGGGTGAGCTGCACTGGTCAACCGAGAACCGAACCGGACCGGCGAACCGCAACCGAGAACGGCTAGTCTAAATTGACCTTTACGCGGCAGATGGCACAGTTGTAGGTGAAGGTTTCACCTCTGGATACTTTTTTCGAGTTACCAAAATTTGTCCAATGTTAGGAGGAACAGTGTTGACGGATCAGATGAAGTGATCCCAAAAGAACAGCCTTTTACATCTCGCTCTCAATGGACTGAGCCTGATGCTGGCAAACCGGGATTTTTTTGAGTTGGCTAAGAAATTAAGCTTTCATACCTCCAAGGCAGCCGATTATATGAAACACAGGATGGACTTTGTAGCCTTGGTTCAGCCTGCTCAGCTCGAAAAGAAGAACTTGATATTTCGCCCGTTTTCCTTACTCCTTTGCCGTGATATTATCATCAGCTGGTGCCGAAAATTTAATCACCTAAATTATCTTGGTCTTCAGATCTTGGAGGACAATATCAGGCTTTGTAGCACTGATACGTTGAGTGGTGGAAAATGAGAAATTCCAGTAACTCTTACACTGATTATTCTCCACAACGGACTCTCGTTCACCATGAGCGTATGACAAGGCGAGCAATAGATCAACATGGTATAAAACCTAAAGATGGCAATATAACACTTTTAGAGCCGCATTGTGTCTATACATACCTGTAGCGTGCATACTTGAAACATCTACTGAGAACATGCCAAAGTGTTTCTGGCTCTTTCTTGCACGATCGGCAGTTGGTATCGCCTACAAGTACATTGATTATGCGCTCAAGAAAACTAAGGTGTTTATAACGCCGTCTGGACAGGCAAAAAAATCCCTCCGTATCCGATCTCAATCCAGCAGGTTTGAGAAACATGTTGAAAAGACCCATCGATAGCTACATGTGATGCTACATCATGTGCAGTGGTGCTGCAATGAAATGGGAGACCAAGCTCCTCTGCAACCCTATTATATTATATATTATTATTATATATTATATTTTTGCTCGGGGTTACTTGGGGTCGCTGAGTACAAATCTGTAAACAGAATTTTACTTTTTCAAATTTAAGATTGAGAATTTAAAATGGCGGAATAAACAAATTGGAAAAACACGTATTTCGCTCTAAAATTAGTGAATCGAGGATTTTTGTGATCGCTAAGCATGAATCTAAAATCAAAATTTTAATTTTCCATGATCTAAGATGGCGATTTCAATATATATTTTAAAATATTTTTTGATTTGCCATCTTGGATTCACCATCTTGGATATTGACAAATTAACATTTTGATTTCAAATTCATGTTCAGCGGTCCCAAAAACCCCAGAGTTATTAATTTTAAAGCGAAGTATATGTTTAAAAAAAATTTTGATTTTTAATCTTGGATTTACTATCTGGGAATTGAAATATTAAAATTCTAGTTGCAGATTCGTGCTCAGAGACCCCGAAAAACCCCGAGTAAGAGTTTTCATCGAAAAATAACCAATAGAAAAATGTATCCATTAAAGGGTTAACTCATCGACGTTACATTTCACTGCTCCAAACGTGTCGAGCAGTATAGGAACGGCCAGAATATTGGTTGCCTGGATCTTATTCTTCCCAGATAATTCGGAAGCCTACATTTTTTTGAGAATTTTACGATACCTTTCTTCAGGGTCGTTTCTAACACACGCACATGTTGCGTCTCCGATTGCGGTATTCCAAGATATGCATACGTTTCTCCATGACCCACATGTTGAATGGTATTTCCACCTATGAGTTGAAGTACATGATTTTCATACGATGATGTATTTTCTAATTTTCCTTTGTATAAATTGACGCAGGCCTACTTATCCAGTCCAATGCTCATGCTAATTGCTTTAGAGTACCTGTTTACCGCTGTCACAAGGATTTTATGGTCGTGTTTTGAAGAGGCAAAGAATTTAAGGTCGTCCATGTATAAAAAGGTGGTTGAACTTAAACTCTCTTCTGTTCGATGGGTTACATAGATTTACAGAGGTTTTGCGTCTGAGCACAATATATAGAGGCAAGATGGAGATGCAATGGATGCTTGTAATGGTTGGTGTTATCGATTGCCTTTCGATAGTCAATCCAAGCTATGTACAGATTTCGTCGACACCTGATGGAATCGTGGGTAATACACCTGTATATTAACAGTTTCTCTTTGCAACCTGCCAGTTTCGAGCTAAGACCTTAACTTTTGTATTGAACTTTTTATTTGATGTTATGTAGCTAATCCCGCACTGAACATGTGATGCATGCCGTCTGGCCGTTCTAATTTTGAACTGAAGCTTTGCAATACGCTCGCGAGTCTTGCGCGAATCTTACTGTGTAAGCTACACTTTTCGGATTCCAGAGATCAACATCTTCAGGGAGAAAATCAGGGACAGCAGGATTAGCTTCAGCTAATTTTTCCATCCAGAGAAACACATTCTGGGACTTGTAACAAGGTTTCCCAAAATCCCATGTGCCTACCGCTAACACGACCTGACCGGGGGAGGGTCAGGTGGGGCAACCTAGCCACAAGACGGCTTCCACTTACCTGCTCGTCACGCCTGAATGAGCCGAGTCCGTGGGCCACACACTTCTAAAACCACGAACAACCTTCGAAGTTCCTTTTAATTTATTTTGCGCCACGTAGGGTCCACCCTACCAAAACCTCCACTACGCTGTCCTGGCGTCGCTTAGCAGGAATGCTAGCTCCAAATTTACACGAGGCACTAATCAAAAGGGAGGCGTAGTTCTCGCGGGCGAGAGAGAGAGAACTATTTGAAACACTCAGTTTTCCATAAAACAAAACTAAAGCCTATTTATTATAATGAAAAGAAAAGAAGAACAAAGTTTGGTTACAGTAACTTCACTGGGGGTTGGGGACCTCCTGTCAACCCCCTGAGAATCTACAGACTATGTTGGCTAACTATCGTCA
Source organism: Belonocnema kinseyi (assembly GCF_010883055.1). Classification (NCBI taxonomy): domain Eukaryota; kingdom Metazoa; phylum Arthropoda; class Insecta; order Hymenoptera; family Cynipidae; genus Belonocnema; species Belonocnema kinseyi. The sequence goes on along the minus strand of NC_046665.1, from coordinate 16,517,524 downwards.
GACTGGGTATCCCCTGTCAATCTACAGACTATCTTGACTAATCGTTGTAAGGCTGGGAATCCCCAGTCAACCTCCTGGGAATCTACAGGCTACTTTAATTAAATATTGCCCGACTGGGAACCTCCTGGCAACCCCCTGAGAATTTACAGACACGCGAGTTAACTTATTGCCAGACTGAGAACACCCTGACAATATTCTGAAAATTTACAGACACGCGAGGTAACTTATTGTCAGGCTGAGAACATCCTGACAATATTAAAAGAATTTACAGACACGCGAGTTTACTTATTGTCAGGCTGAGAGTTTCTTGATAATATTCTAAGAATTTACAGACACGCGGAGATAGAATTCGATATCGGGAACCCGCGCACTTGTGAGAGGAAATCCACCGGAGACACCAGCGTCCCATGTTCCGACCTCCACTTATCTGGAAAATTCCTTTGCCAGGTCGTTTATAGAGGTTAGTTCGGCCCAACTTATCAACATTGGTCTTTTCTCGAACGCCTCTCCAAATTTCGAGCCACGCGGAGGTCTCCGCCGATCTCACACCACTTTTCATAAGCACACGCGACAAGTTACCGGGCTATTACGAGTCAGAGTCGAGGCGGGAACGGCTCTTAAGATTGGTGAGAAAAGGTCCACTTATTTTGCAGCCACCTGGCTGCCGCTGCCCAGTCCTTTCCGTCCATGCTGCGTCTTTTCCAAAAATATCCAAAAGTTGCGACGGTATCGAATCTCGCCGTTGCCACCGGTTCTCAAGCTGACTGAGTTTTCCTCTTCGCTTCCGTCGTCTTGCCGCTGTTTTTCCGTCGGACCCGGCCGACTTCCTGCGTGACCTCTTTTGATTGGTTGGTGCTAACGGACGAGCTCCAATGAGGTCTTCCGCTAATGCTCACCTTTCGCGGTAGAAACCGTCTTGCCGGTTGGTTCTGGCCTACGGACCGCTGGGTTTGCTATTGGCTGTGGATTTGTCATCTAACAGGGGAGGCTAACAGCCTCCCCTCTCTTGCCAGAGTGTGGTTGCTCATTTACGTAGTGTTGCAGGGTTGGTTGTGTCAGCTACGATGGTTGGTCCAACCGGTGTTGCCATTCGCCGGCGGTCGCATAACTAATGCCTCGTGTTACCCGTGCCTAGAGGAGTGGCGCAAACTTGGTGCGCAGTTTCCTTATATCCAACCCTTTTACCTATGAATACTGGTGAGAGACTATGGTGGTGTCTGCTTCATGTTTACAACTGTCAGATAGTTCCTATGTTTCGTGGTTGTGTTGGACTGGACGATGAGAGGATTCCGGCTTCTCCGATGAACGTCGCCGTGGAGTCTTCGTCTAGGTCCTCTTCCAGTGCCCCTCCCGTCGACGCCGATCCCTCACAAACAAGGTTTGCTAATATTCTCTATTCTAGGTTATTTACATTTCCGCCAGGTTCCCTTTACTACTTTCCTTTAGGTAAACTCTCTTGTTTTTACAGTGTTTACATTTCTTAATTTAGCATTAATAATAATAATCAATTAGTATTATTCGTAAAAATACTTAAATTTAATGGAGTCAGCTGGAGATTATTTCTTTTGACACGCATATGTCACTTTTTTCTTACTTGGTTCTGGCTGAATACCTGAAAAGTTGAACAATTCTTGAAAAAATGTTCGAAATTACACCATTGGAATTAAAAATGTAATAAGGTCTGAAATTGAACCATTGCACGATTTTGCCAATGTCAAATTTCATATTTGTAAATCTTTTAAAATAAATAAATTTTTGATTAAGTTCGAGGTGCATACAAGAAATTAAACAAAATTTCGTATGCATAAAGGATTTAAGTTAAACACTTTTCAATTATGTCGAAGTAAATCCAAAAAATGTCCTTATATTTCCGTCTTTCTATTCTATCATATTTAATTTTTTCCAATGTACATTTGTGTATGTGTTTAACTTTTTTTGTTTGTCATATTTCGAAAAGTAAAAGAGATAATTATGATCATGATATTTGGACAAATGGAACTCCGGTTTCAAAACAAAAAAATTACCGTGTTTATATGAGAAAAACTTTGTTGATATTCAAAATACAGCAATACGATGGCTAGTATATTTATTCACGCCTTTAAGACGCATCAGTCGACCTTCTGTCGAAACTTTTATGACCTACCAGTGCCGATTTATGAAATTTTAAATAAATGGTTTATTTTGTTTACGTAAGAAAAACATTTTTATTATCACACAATTAAGCCATTTCCCTTTCGGGGTAAGAGTGACTACGCCTACGTCCAAGGTCTTGTGTTTCAGGCGTCATTTACTCTGCTGTCACTCTTTATTATCCATTAGCCGTCATACTTTTCTGTCCTTGCATACTTCTCTAGCTTCTTTTATGTCCATGCATTTTTTCATGCAGGCTCTCGTGTTTCTGGGGCTTCTTATGTCTCTTCTAACTAAGGTCTCATTCAGACAATCTAACCATTCTTTCCGCGGTCTGCGTCTGGGCTCGCAGCCATTTCCTTCACCTTGATACACTTGTTTCTTTAGTCATTCATTTGGCATTCGCCCAACATCCCCGAACCATCTTAATCGATTTCTTTTCCATATGTCTACTAATTTCGTTTCTGCACCACATTCTTTGAGAATTATCTTGCTACTCAATTTGTCCATCAGAGTTAGATAGGTCCATCAGAGATAGGTCCATGTCTCGCTACCGTATAGTACAGTCGGTACAAATATATAATTATGTATTGCCATCGTAGCTTTATTTAATATATTCTTACTTCTGATAAGGGACCCTCCCTAGTAAATAAGCTACCAAAATATACGATTTGCATTTTGGGCAGTCTGAGTTCCATCATTGCACTACGCATCACCAGACATTCTTCCAACAACCACTGTACCACACAGTTCACTCGCACACATAACTATGATATCGCGGAACTTATCGACCTCTATATCCTTGTTGTTTATAAGCGCCTCCCAGGTTGCCTTATCTATGCTTTCAATTATCTTATTTTGGAAATCTATTCGCGCCTCCGGTTTCTGTAGACTCTCAATTTTTATTCGCGTTTCTTTTGTTTTCTTGGCTTTTTTCTTCATCCCTTGTATCTTTGTCTAACTCTCTTAGTCTTTCATCCGCAATAACAAAGTCAATTGTACTGTAGCTATTTTCTTTAGACCAGGTGTACATGTGGATCATTTTATGCCTAAATCAAGTATTTGTAATAAAGAGACACTTTTCTAAGCATAGATCAACTAATTTATCTTCGTTATAGTTTGTTCTTGCATCCCCAAAATTACCTAGTACTCTTTCTGTATCCTGATTTTAGATGCCCATTCATCCGTTTATGTCTTGTAGCATAATTATTCTTTCCCGATGTTTGCAAATATTTATTGTATCATTCAAAGTGTTCCATAAGGCGCCTTTTACTGATCTAGGATCACTATCAACTCGCGCGTAGCATGCTATGGTAAGATGTTACTTCGCTCTTTCGTTCAAAATCAGACCTACGCCATGCCTACCATATGATTCACTACTTACTCCTGACCATATTTCAAATCCGCCTTTTCAACAACCCGTTTTCTATGTCTCCTTTTTCCCATCCCTTTTTCTTTGTTTCAGACACACATAAAACATGTAGTTTACTGACGTGCATAGTTTCTCGCAATTCTTTTACTTTGAGATTATTTACCCCCAAGCATTTCAAAAACCCAGGCCTAAATCTTTGAATTTATAATGAAAATAGAGTACCCCTCCCGCCGGTTCAAAATCTCAGCGTTATTTGTAGTTATTAGGCTCAAAATTTCTTTTCCATCACAAAATAATAATAAACTGGTATGAATTACTTATCTTTAAGAACGTTTCCGGATATTCTATTATCTCCATAACGAAACACAATTTTAAGAAAGGACAAATATTCAAACTTTAGAATGTTCTATTTGGCTTTTTCCCCATTCTCGGGATCCACGACCGGCGTCTTTTGATATTTAAAATACAATGCTATATCTAGTGCAATTGTTAGCATCTTCGAGAAGCATCACTCGTCCTTTTGATGAATCTATTAAGACCCACTTTTACCGATTTACGAAATTTTAAAGAAATTTGTGTATCCTGTTTATATGATAAAAAAGTTAGTCTCATATTGAGAATACTATCGTATTGTATATGAAATGTGTATTCGCATCTTCAATGCACGTCGAATGATCTATTGGCAAATCTTATATGATCTTTCATGATCTAAAAATTCCATTGTATAAACTTAAAAAATACATTGTTTAGGGTAGGGTGGGGCGAGATAAGCATAGCTGTCCTTTTCACGTCAGTTTTAAAATCTGCTAATTCATTGTTTGAGTATTTGAAAATAAAAACATATCTTACACATAGTTTTCCAAAATTGAACTGAAAATTCAAAGTAGGCTAAGGGGGGGGGGGGGCAGTGCCAACCAGTGGGGCAAAGGTGATTTTCCTTATAGCATGACTATTATTTAACAATTTTAGTTCTACGTTGCATCAAATCAATCTATTTTATCAGAGAGATAGTGTTACTTAGTTGAATCTTAAAAATTGACTTTGCAAAAGAAAAATTATACAGAAAACAGTTTTTACCACGAAAAAATGGAAGTTTCGCGGACAGAAATATAAAGTTTTCAAGTTTAATGACAATACTTACAGTATAAAAACTTGATATCTTGACAGATAAAACAATATCACACAATCTAATTATATTAATCAGGCGTAATTCAAGTCCAAAATATATTAAATCTCATAAATAAGTGAGGCCTTGCCAGGGGGCAGGCCCGACGAAAATAATATTAACAAGTGCTTAGGTGATACACGACGTCACAAGTTTCGTCGATAAATGATCGGCAATGTAGAACAGCAACTTATCTTTTGGGCTACATGGAAGAAACTATTAAATATTATTATTATCAATCCAGTCGGTATACAGGTTTCTTTCATTGGTACGGTAGAATCATTGCGTACAGTCCGTTTCTAGTAGAATGTCAACGAATAAGAGGCTATATTACAGCTATCTCTATTTTTATTTTACAAAGAGTAAATTTTTACAAAGAAATTTTTACAAAGAGTAAATAGAAAAACGAATTATATCCACATATCTTTTAATAATTATATTACAGAAATAAATATAGCAGTTTTTCGACTTGACCATGTACATTATCTCAGTAAAAGATAAGTTCTACAATACAGTGTGTCCCATATTTATAGGGCCACCCCATTTTTTAAGGATAATTTTTTTTCTATTGAAACAAAATGCACCAAATATTTTGAGTGGATAAATG
>NC_046665.1:16505631-16512150 GCF_010883055.1 Belonocnema kinseyi | reverse complement strand
GGAAGAAAGGAAGGTGGTATGATGTCAGGAGTGTGGAATGAATTGGTGGGAAAAGAGAAAGGTGGCGATAGTTTGCGTTTGCAGGAGAATTAAAGAAGAAGGTAGGAATGCCATAAGGAAATGGTTGGCGAAAAAGGATGACGAATTAGGAAAGGGGGGAGAAATATGGGATGAAGAGAATAAGACTTTCAGGAGAAAATCGAAACATAAAATTTACGAAAGTTGACCAGGAGGTCAGGACAGTTTCCCGGCTAGTTCTTGGGATTGACAACAATCTCTGGTGTTAATTTTTAATAGCGCGTGATGTCAAATAGCTCTAACGTTGAGTGACAACCGCGCCGCATTATCAAATGCTGAAAGTACTAAGGTATGAAAGAAACTAATTTAATTTAATGAAGTTAAGAAATTGTAAAAGTTGACAAGGGTATCTATGCTGGCGCAGTACTGTCCCAACAGGAAATTCACAATGGGCTCAGTACTGCGCCAGTACTAACTAGTACCGGACTGCTATATTCTTACGATATGACAAAAAAGGTAGTTGAAGAATAAATATTAATTAATTGCGAGGATTCCGACTTTAAATATGAATAGTTCTGTTTCGAGTGAATACATATATTATACTCTTAAACATTATTTTACAAATAAAATTTCTAACGCTACGGAGTATTAAAGCTACACCTATACCTAAATCTATCGCCTAGCAGTCAGGAGTCTTAACCATTGCGCTAAACCTACGAGTTGAAACTCGATGAAAAAGCCATCCGCATAAGCTGCAGTTCAAAAAAGTTATAGCACTAAATTTTAAGCTCTCGGCTTCTGATTAGTTATTATTATATGCCGTTATGTAAATGTAAAATATACAAAGTATTAACCGTAATTTTTCCGAACATGAAGAATTTTCCATCAAGATGGATCTTGTATTTATAGTTTTCAGAAATTTTAGATCGCATGAACCATATTTTTAAACATATTTTTTTGTTTCCATTTTTTATGTCTAAATTTTATACTTAAAAATAATATATCTAATATCTTTTGTTAGAAATTTAGAAAAATATTTTAATATTTATTCAAAACTCTCAGTTTTGTTTGCAAATTAAAGAAAAAAGATTATAATAACTGAATCCATAAAGGTAACTGACCAGGGCCCCCCTGCGGTCATCGCATTTTTTGACAGAAATTCATTTTTTATAAGGCTGAACTCATGAAACCTCAATATTTGCAGTGTCAACAAATATTTACCCCTTAGACTTAGAAATTTAAATCGTTGATCCGTGAGGGCACTCGAGCTAGGCCCTCATAGATTCTGATGCCAATCTGATGCAATTCTGATTACAGATTCGGATTCAGCGCATCAAAATCCTTCAGAAAAGTATAGCCTAGTTTCTGGGTTAAAAATCTTGTCGGTCTGTGTAATCAAAGAGCTTGTAAAAGAACAGTCTAAAATATTATAGATAAGGTGACATTTCAAGATGTTGAACATAAAAATAACCAAGATATTTAAAAAATTTTGAAATGAGTGACTTTAAATAAATAAACATAGCAGATCTCAATCAAATAATAGCTAAGATGCAAAATAAGAAAGGGAGTGAGAATGGAATAAATACATCTAGATTAATGGAAAGTTTAAAGGTATTAGGTAACAAATTTGTAGATATCATAAATCAGTCATTAAAAAAAGGCAAATTTCCGCGCAGTTGAAAAGAATCTGCAGTTATACCGATACCAAAAATTAAAACACCAATATCGATTCAGAAAGAATCAATCATTTGAAGCGATACTATAAGATTTATTAACTGTATAGAACGAAGAAATCAGTGAGGGAAATGCAGTATTAGTGGTCTTTCTAGATCTCAAATGAGCTTTAAAAATGGAAAATAGAAGTATTTTGTTGAAAAACGTAGAAGGTTATGGAATAAAAGGGCCTGTTTTGCAATGGTTTGGAGACTATTAAAAAGATAGGAAACATTATAAAAGAAGGGAAAATATGATATCATCTAGTATCAATGTCCAAAATGGTTTGCCGCATCACTCGGTTTTAGGTACATATGTATAATGTGTAAATGAATGATATTGTCGATGTTGTTAGTAAGTGTGTATTGATTATTTTTTCGCATTATACCATGATTTATTGCGAGGCAAAAAGTATGCTTAAATCCGAAGAAGTCATGAAAGAAGAATTAGTAAAGGTTGAAAATTGTTTAGAATCTAGCGAATTGAAGAAAGAAAGAAAAGTGAACGTTGTCGTTGTAAAGATTCAAATTGATGGACTAGATATTGAAAGAGTTAAAAGTATAAAATATTTAGGAATGCTAATTGATGAAATCTAAGCATGACTGAACATATAGAATATATAATGAAGATCAGTAAAAAAATTTACTTTCTGAAAAGATTTTCGTCTTCCATATCTAAACACACTCGAATAATTATTTATAAGAGGATTGTAGCACCCCATTTGGAGTACTATTCGACGATTATGTTCAATGCCAATTAAACGTCTAAAGACGAGATACAAAAATGTTAAAATCGAGCAATGAGAGAAATTTTACGATGTTATAGGCACACCGTTGTAGAGTTCGAAAGGCGGTAACTTACGTCAGGAACGTCAAGAACTTACCGGTAAGTTCTCAATCGATTTCATTTTCGAGAATTTACGAGTATTGAGGTTTTTCACCGAAATAAATGTAAACTTTTAAGCTCAAATGGTTTTCAACGCACCTGTGTTGATTTTCAATAACTTTGGAAATATTTTTCAAATTATTAATTAGGTATTAGCTAGCTGCTTCACTTTATTCACTTCAAAAACAAGTCAGATTATAAAAATTGCCTACAATAATTATACGTAACCAGGTGTGAAAAAGCGTTTTAAAATAATTCGTTGCATTGTTAGATAGACAAACGTTTATTTTTCGGCCTGCTGGCCTTAAAAAATCGACTTGCTTACACTTCTATTTTTTACAGAATTTTCTTACAACTACGTCTTACAAAGTACTATCCATCCACAGCTTATAACTAATCCGCTCGCTCCTATAGCCTAACCTTTCTCGCTACGCCTCGCCTCGCACGCATTTCGCTCTTTTGTCGCTGTGCCTCGCATTACCAGCCTCTGTCTCCGCGGCTAACACCTAGTACTTAACTACTATTTACAATATTTACATTTCTCTTACACCTACTTCCTCTCCTATTTACAATCTTTTTTCTCCATTCCTCTACCTCCTTCCTTCTCTTTTTCTCTATCTTACCCAGCACCCCCTTCACCCATGCTACTGCCCTTTTGTCACCCCTTTCATGCAACAACACCTCCATACTTATCCCCCTCCTTTCCACCTCTTCACATTCCTCCAACCAATGCTCCAATTTTGCATCCCCCTTCCCGCACAATTCACACATTCTCTTCTATCTAGAAAGCCAGAACCTATTATAATTCTCCATGCAACCGCACCTCATTTTCGCTATAAGTTACTGGTTTACTTGCTCCCCTTTCTTACACAAATATTCCGCTCTCTCCCTTGGCATAATCCACACATAGTTTCCGTTATACCTTGACTCTCTTATTCTCTCCTCTCCTTCTGTCTTCTCTTTCTCCATGCCATTCTTTTGAACCAAATTATATACCTTCCTTCCTCGTGCATTCTGCTGACTTCATCCATCTACAGCCCATTCGTTCTAAAATACCTTTCCCTTTCAACCTCCATCTTTGCACCACTACGTCTGTTCTCCTTCTCCCACGAACACTCTCTAACCCATTTACTTCCCCCCTCTTCCAAAAATTTCTCCTCATATTTACACGCTCGACTCCTTGTTATAATCCCTAAGCTCATTCTTGCTGTCTCCCTCCTGACAATATAGTTCGGCGTATTCTTTGCCAACCCTAGTATTCACTTTACATACTTCTCCTGTACCCTATTTACCTCCTCACTTACCTTCCAATCCCACACCTCCACTCCATAAAATAAGACTCACCACTAGGGAATCGAACAATTTCACTCTCCTTTCAAAATCATCTGCGAACAATCTCTTCCCCAGCTCGCACACCTGCCTCATCACCCATTCCTCCGAAACAAGAAGCCCAGGTACACAAACTCTTTCACCTCCTGTGCCGCTTTTCCCTTCCACTTCCACTCCCCTGCCGCATCTCTCCCACCTCCTTTCCTGAACACCATAACCTTCGACTTGTCCGCATTTAACTCTAACCTATTCTTGTCCAAGTAACGTCTCAACCTCTTCATCATCTCCTTTAAAGCCTCTTCGCTCTTTGCCAACAGCACTATGTCATCTGCATATGCGAGTGACCATATCCTGACTTCTCCTACCCTAACTCCTTCTACTACTCCGACCGCTAGCTTACTTTCCATATCCGCAATCAGAATTGCAAAAAGCGTTAGGCTAAGCGGGCGCCTTTGCCTCAACCCCCTATCTATCCAGAATCCCTCAGAGATTCCGTCCCCTCCTCTCGCCCTATCTTTCGTCTCCTCATATACCTCCCTTACCCTCTCGATCAGGCCCCTCTTCCATTGCCTCTCACAACCTCCCCCAATCCACTGACGGGATCGCGCTCTTTAGATCTACAAAAAACGCGTACACTTTGGCACCCTTTTTGGTTAATTCTCTATCCACCATGTGTTGCAAGACGTAAATATTGTCAATAGTGCTTCTTCTCTCTCTAAAGCCCGCCTGCGTCCCCGACAATATTCCTTTCTCCTCAACATCCTTTCGCAGCCTATCTGCTAACACCATCGCGTATATTTTGTACGCAGTATTCATGAGCCTAATTCCTCTATAATTTTTCTGCCTCTCCCTATCCCCTTTCTTATACATTGGTACAATCAAACCTTCCCTTCACCCTCTTGGGAATCCCTCCCCCCTCCATACTTTTTTCACTACCCCTTTCAGCCTCTGCCTTACCTCTTGTGTGCCAAGCAGCCACGCTTCGTTCTCTACCCCGTCAATCCCTGCTGCCTTCGATTTTTTCAACTTCCCTATCTGCTTCTCTATTTCCTCGCCGTTCAGCTCCTCTTCATCTACCTCTCTGTTTCTTCTAATCCCCTCATCACTTTTTCGAGTATCTGACCTCTGAAATGAATCCTTAAAAATTTTCCTCCATTCGTCGCCTCGTATCTTCTCACTTATACCCACGCTACGTTTCCTAAACCTATTAATTATCTTCCACACGTCCCCTTCTGTCTTAACACTTCTCAACTCCTCTTCAAGCTCTTTATCTTTTTCCTGCTCTTTCTTCTTACACCCCGCCCTAAACTCCTTCCTGATTTCTACGTACTCCTCCCATTTCGAGGTTCCTTCCTTCCACTTCCTGTACTTCTTTTTCACCTTTCTCTTCATCATTTTACATTCCCTATACCACCACGGCTTTACCATTCCTTTCTTCTTTTTCCTAAATACCTTCTTTTGCACACAACCTTTCAATTTCTCTTGTAGATCCTCTCATATCCCGTCCACGGACTCCCCCTCGAAGCTTACGTGCCCAACTGCTCCTGATACTTCTCTATCGCCTCTCTCGTCCATGACACCCTCTCTCCTAACGAACTTTCTTCCCCACCCTGCCTTTCGCCAGCTTCCTCATGTATCCACAAACTCAATGGCTGATGGTCTGATTCCACCCTTCCTTCCATTGCGAATTTCTCTGTCTCCTCAAACCCTTGCATATTCCTAATCACGTAGTCTATCACCGATACACCCCTCTTACTCACATACGTGTATTCTCCCTTTTCGTCCCCTTTTACCATACCATTCGCCACCGTCCACCCTCTATCCTCCATCCAGTCTCTTAAAAGCTCCCCCTCTTTATTTATTATTTTATCCTTCGATTTTCTTTCGAAGCTCTCCCCTTCCTGGCACAGGCCCCCTTCCCGCCCAATTCTCGCATCAAAGTGTCCCCTCATTGCAACCATACCCTCATCTCTGTCTCTCAGTAAGTTTTCTACCCTTTCTTTAATCCATTCCATCCTTATTGTACACAGTCACAAACTAATACATCCCCCCTCCTATATTGACAGTCCTCATTTGAACTCCCTTCCCCTCTTCTCTCCATGAACTTCCCGTAATCCATCCCTAACCCCTGTTATAATTCCCCCACTAGCCCTTCCTTTTCTTTTTACTTTGACCGCCTCCTGTGGCCTCCACCTATACCCCCTTGGCAACTTTCGCTCTACTCTATCCCATTCCTTTCTCTCTACCCACGTCTCTACCAGTCCAATCACATCAAATTCCTGAATATACCTCCAGAAATCTTCATCTTTCTTCTTTACCCCTGCTGCGTTCCAGTACAACACCTTTTAACATTTCTCCACCCTGCTTTACTCTCACCCCCCTAATTTTTTCTCTTCATTCTCAACTCTATTGCCCTTATCCTTTCCTTATCCGCTCTCTCCTCCTTTTTATTCCTACGCTGTCCCACTTTTTCTTCTATCATGCTATCCACTTTCTCCCAAATACCTTGCTTCTCACCCTCCCCCCTTTCCACTGCTTCCGTTCCCGACCTGCCCTCCACCTTCTCCAGCCTCA
>NC_046665.1:16503121-16505531 GCF_010883055.1 Belonocnema kinseyi | reverse complement strand
ATCTAGATTTTTTGATGGCACATCTTAAATATTAAAAAATCTTTTCTAATTTTCTTCAAATTCCTAGGAACTTTTGGAAGATTATGGGGTAATTTTTTTACATTTTGAATGCTTTTTCAAAATATCAAGAAACATTCGATTCAATTAAAAATATTTTCAGGGATTTAAGAGGCTTTGCATAGAAGAAAAATATTATAAACTTTGAAGCATTTCCGAAAATTCCCCGATTATTCAATTTTTCATTATTTATTCATTTTGAAAATTATTTTTAAAAATGATGATACTTCTTTCCTTTTAAGTAATTTCAATATTTGGGAGACTAAAAAAGCATTGTTGTGTTACATCAAAATATTGTTTTATTTATTTCTATAGCGCACTTCGTTTAAAAAAAAAGTTTTTTATTTAAAAGACGTAACTCCAGTTGGGATGCGGTGAGAGGTACAAGGTTAAAAAATAACGTTACCTGATATTTAAACGCTACCTGAAAATAGTACACGTAAATTTTACGTCACCTGCATTCACTGAATTCATTCTTTCAAAAACTAATTTCAGAAAGAATATAAGTATTCAGGAAATTAAAAACAAAAAATAGTTATTAAAAAATTGGGTAGATGATAAAAATGAGTGCAAAAGTTAGCGCACGCATATAAGTATAGTATACAAAAATATGCAAATGTTTAGTGCTAATCTTTGCTTAGCCGACATAAAACGTAAAGCACTCAGCGTGTTATTGACAGCTGTGTAAAGTTAGAAAATGTTCGGTATCTTAAATTTGGAGCAGGTAACAGAGTAAGTTACCGAACGTTACCGAAAATGTGAGAATTTGCGAGAAATAAAAAAAAACATACATTTTTTTCTGTTATTTATCTCTGCTCTTGTCAAATAACGTTTATATTCAATGTACTTAAATCTCAATAGCCATAAACATTAGGAATTAAAAATATTTTGTATTTTTAAATACAGAAATTCCATATTTTTATAATAGAAATTTATTCATTGATTATATTAAATCTTTCAAACATTAATTAACTTTATTGAATCAACTACTAGAATAATAGAATACTAGAATTTTTTTAACTAACAAAAGTACTGCAGTCCCGCTATAGTGGCCGTCTCGGGGTATCTTCAATGGACTTCGTACTATCTCGGGACTTTCCAATCTATAAACATTCAGGGCCGTCTGAAACATTTCTGTTGGAGCTTCGCCCGAAACAAATTTGTTTGTTTGTATTTTTGTTATTTTGGTTTTATAATGTCATCATGAACGTTAAAATTTTCGTGCTAGAAAATAAAACTTTTATCAAAGTACTGATTTTAAAGTATGTGTGTACATATATCAGGGTGGCCATTTTAATTGAAGAAAAGAATGCCAAGTTTTTTCTCGGTTCGCGAACATTTCTCACGGCCAATAAAATTGAAGAATTGGAACTCTAAAGCCAAACATTTTTCAATTTGAAGTACTAAAAAATAAACTACAAATTAAAGCACTCAAAGCGAAACTCTTAAATTTTAAACTTTGAAATTAAAGTTTAAAAGTCGTTTAATTCAAAGTGTTGTATTCGAATACTTAATAATTTGCACATGTAAAATGAAAGGTACTAACACTTTCCAATGAAACAAATTTAAATAAAATAGAGATGCACTGAAAAATTAAGAATTTTTAACTATTATAAATGATAGAGTTCAAAGATTCAAATTCAATTTCAAAAATATAAATCCACGTAATCATTTTCAAAGCTCCTAATTAAAGAATCGATCGATCAACTTAAACAAATTTAAACTTGATTATTTTAAGCAATTTTGTGCTGGAAACACTGAAAATTAAAAAACTAAATTTTTTTAACTGAATACTTTGTAAATTGGAAGATAAATTATTCTCATTTCAAATAGTTAAAACATCATTAAAAAGCCTTAAAATTTTATTTCCAGATCTTGAGAAATCTAGAAGTTGTTTTGAATGTTTTTCAAATTTTAAATTATTTAGACATTTTTTCGAGAACTTCTAAATACTTTAATAAATAATAAATATTAAATTGTACATCTTTTCATCTCGAACTTTCAACTTGAAACCTTTTAATTTTTAATTGTTCAAGTCACCAAGACTGCATTTTCAATTTCTTTAAATTAAAAATGTAAGCACAACAATAAAAATCTAAGATGAAACATTTTTAAGCTAAGAGGTTTACGAATTACGCATTGTAAAGTGAATGAAATTATAATTGAAAAATATAACAATGTAACGAGGGTCTTGCATGTTGGTGGCGGTAGTGAGACAGTGTGCAACGACAGGCGGTGAGAAGTTTTTATAAAGTTTGTGTGGAAGGTGTGAGTGGAGTGTGGGGGTGGAAGTCTAGGAGGTGAGTATGGTTGTGAGGGGTACATTGGGAAGATAGAAATTAATTTACGTTGT
>NC_046665.1:16483300-16503021 GCF_010883055.1 Belonocnema kinseyi | reverse complement strand
TAATAGCAAAAATTCGGCACCTTTTAAAATATATTTGTGATTTCTAGACGTTTTGCAAAACTAAAACATATTTTATGATTCATTTTCGAAATTTCAGGAAATATTTGGAAATGTTTTAAAAAAATTTTCAACTTTCTCCTAAAGTTAATTTTTCAATTTAAAAAATCGAAAGAAATTATTTCAGTAACCTAAAGAATTTTATTCATTTTCCTGAATATTCACAAAAGTCCTAAAATATCTTATAAGTTTTCATTGTTCTTTAATCGTTTCAAAAATTCTAAATATATATTAAATTTACTCGAATTTGTTCTAAAATTTTATATTATGACAAAAATTTGCTTTAAACACTTTAAAACTCGTTTGAAAAATTTTAGGAAGTAATTTGAAAAGATTTGTAATCTTTTTCTAGTTGCTCTTAGAATGCGCTCTTGACGCCCTGCCTTGACTTACGCACAAGCTTAATTGTTGAGCCTGAGCAGAAGCAACACATCCCCCAAATTACAGAAGCTCTCTCTCAGCATTTTAGACAGATATATAAAGAGGTGGTCGAGCTGAAAAAATGAGCTGAGAAAATAATATAGCTATGGATTAGTGGCATCAAGATATTATGTAGAAAGGACGGCTCAATGAGAGTTATTGTCACCAACCCGTAGAATCTCAATTTGTTGCGATATCAAGCATGGTGTTTACAGCTGAATCTTGATAATTGCAGCCACTGTATATCATTTTTCTTTAAATGGTCATTTTTTGTAACCCTTAAACGTACTTGCAAGAAACGAGGACGCGAAGAAGGGCAACAAAGATCCTACCAAGCGCATGTACCCAACAGAAGAAATCCCACAGGACGAGCAACAGGATATCTATCAGATGAAGGAGGAACACACGACAGACAACCTACCCCAATATTTTTAAGAGGAAAAGGAACCGGACGGGATCCTAGGTCGAGATTGGTTAAAGGAAAATCAAGCCAAAATAAACTTTATTAACGATACCTTGGACCTACCAGATATCTCAATCCCAATGGATGGAGATTATAATCCCGTGATCTTTTACATAAAACCATCGTGTAAGGCAATAGAAATACAACTACCTGAAGGAGACGACATAATTTATGGCAAAAACATCCTACCAGGAATTTACAGCGGCGGTAAAGAACCCACAAAAATTCTAACGATAAATATAAACGGAGAAGAAACCGACCTCTGCGTCAAGAAAAAAGACATCGTCATAGAAAAATTCGAGCGAGTTTCCCACAGAAAAAAGATCCTAGGACCAACCCACAGAAGCAATTAAATTTCAAAAAACCTGAACAACAAAAAACCTAATAATGAAAGAAACCAGCATTAAAGGAGTGGTATAGTTAAATACCGATTCCAATGTATTCAGTCACGCAGAACCCAATAAACAACGAACTTTTAAAGGAACGGCTGGGTAAAAGCTCTTTTGTCCCATCAAAGCATTTGAACGTCTCCGAGAAACGAAGCTGGTACTACAACCCGATAAGTGCAAATGCTTAGAGAAGGAAGGAACCCAAAAGGAAAGAAAATCGATTTTGTCTGGACAAGAGAATGTGAAGAGGCTTTGAACAAACTAAAAAACCTACTGACCTCCTACCCAATTCTGAAACATCCGGACCTGAAGAAACCCTTCATTTTATGCACTGACGCATCAAACGAAGGACTGGATGTTATACTTAGCCAGCTGGGCGAGAATGGTAAAGACCACCCAGTAAGTTTCGGCAGCAGAAGCCTGAATCCTGCAGAGCGAAATTACTCAACCACAGAAAAGGAACTTCTGGCAATCGTGTGGGGCATAAAACAATATAGACACCTGTACGGACAAAGGTTCAAGGTTCATATCGACCACAAACCAAATAAGGGACTTCTGAATGCCAGACATGACGACATGTCCTCATGCCTATTCCGACTCACACAAGAATTAACGGACTACCGCCCGGAAGTCATCTATAAACCGGGGAAACACAACGCAAACGCCGACGCACTCGGTTGAGCATTTCCCGTAAAAAAGAAGGAAGATGTGTTAGTAGGAACTGATAATCCAGAATACGAAGCCATACATGAACTCTTGAACACCATAGACTCCCCGAAAGAACCAGACAGGGCTCATGAATCCCCCAAGACAGCATTAGAAAATACGGTAAGACCACTTATACAAGCGAATATGGACATTGAGGAAATTATCCGAAACAACGAAGTGTCACCAGAGTTGCTTGAGGAAATCATTTAAGACTTACAATCTCTGGATGCAGCAAAAACCAGTCATCCCGCAACTTCTGAAGAAGGAAAAGATATGATGCAGCAACGGCTTTACTGACACTAAAAGACTCCCTTGTTATATTATCCGAAATGCGGGATGAAGACATTCGAAAACCAGACTTTCAAAAACCAGACTTTCAAATTAACAATGCAATTTATCGAAACTTCTAGGACATCCTGAAATGGGCGAAGAAAATTTGGGAAGATGAGAGGACCGAAAATCCCAGGATCATCGAAATTACGCACTGGACTACAGAGGAGGATTACAATTTAGCAGCATCTTTCATATATCGGACCTTTAGGTTAATAGACCTAGAGCAGTATTACAGAATCAAGGCAATGTACCCCAAAATCGTCAGGAAACACAGATGCGGCAAAACATAATTGCAAGGCTACATGAGAATGGGCATTGGGCATTGTTTAAAACGGTACGACAAATCCAACAGCACCACTAATGGCTGGAAATTACTATATGCGTTCTCAAAACGCACAATAGAAACACAGGAAGAAATTAATGAACGCAGGAAAGAGAGGAGCCTGTCACAGATGCAGGACACAAGAGAAACTATCGCACTACAATCAGGTAAAAAATTATCAGGCTTCTCAATAAAAAACATCTCTTACAGATTCACCTGGTGGACGGGGTCTACGACATTAAAACCCTAGATGACTCAATCATCAAGGAGAAGCTGTACACTACACGGATCTACCACGGAATATGGGATGCCATCTACTTCGTAAACTTGACGGAGATCGGAGAGGACAAACAGGACCTAGCGATTACACAGTAGTTAAATATACCACACTACTTTTTTACAATTCATTCAATTATTACATCTTCGACGGAATACGCAGCGAGCCAATTGCTATATCACAAAACAAGACAGAGAATACAGAAGAGTACACCTCGACGGAACATCCCTGGTATGGATCTTGAACCACGAGGGAAACCACTGCGAAAGAAAATATTGCACTATGAACAGCAAATTTATTTATAGTTTCTCCAACGGATATGAATGGTATCTTTTACTCATGAACCATCTAAAAATAACGAATTAATGTTTACAGGAAGGTGAAATAATAGAAACAGTGTCTAGAGCTTCGGTCCTCACGCTATAAGACCATTGTATGGCATCAACAGCACACAAAGCCTTTCTAGCCGTAACACACTACTCTCGGGAAGGTTAAAGCATTCAGTCCACAATTTAGAAACAGCTCAGCAGAACTACGAGGCATTTCTGCTCACACGACGGAATCCCTCCTGGTGGACCATAGTTACAGCCTGGTTAGAGCGATTAGGATACAACAACCTGGCTCTCTTGATAGTTTGACTATTATGGAAATATGGTCTAGGACGATTATTCCGCATCCTCCTCTCTTCTACGCCATGCGGAAAGGTTATTTATCGTAACTGAGGCCCAGCCACCATTATCCACGAACCAACCGACCCGAAAGCAGATCATATGGTACAGCTCACTTCCTCCACTTGTTCCACATCCTTTTTCAAGGACAACGAGGACGTTATCTAGTCCTGGAGCATGGAACTGTGAATAGGGTCACCAATGATACCAGCGAATGATTCATCGCTCTGTATAAAACCCGACTGGCTCGGTAGCATTCTCTTATACGCGTTTGACGCGGAAGCATTGTTCACATTATATCAAATTATCTAATAAAAATACTTCAAAGTCTTCAAACCTGTTATCCTTTCCCTGGAGTAAATTGACTCTTTTTAAAAAACTAAAAGATTATATTTCCAGATCACAATTCATAAAAAAATTTGTTTGTATGATTAACTTTAGCAGACTTTATGCACCTTATGCTTTCATTAAAAAAAAATAATTCTTGATAATACAAATTTGTCATCCGATATTTGTTATTAATTTTAAAAACAAATGCCCAGTGTGAACATTTAAAGGCAGAAAGAAATCGTTTTTTCTCCTAATTTTCCTCAAATTATATTGCCAGTGATGTTTAATGATGGGAAATTATCATCCGACATTTTTTATTAATCTTATAAGCAAATTATATAATCAAATTTATAACTTGGTCATTTAGAGGTCGAAAAAATCCCTTTTTCCCCTAATTTTCCTTAAATGATGTCTCTAGTGAGGTTTAATGATGTAACATGTTCATCTAATATTTTTCATTAATTTTGTAAACAAATACCTAGTTTGGTTGATTAAAGGCAGAAATTTTTTTTTTTTGCGAATAGCTTCAAAGTATGTTGCCAGTGATGTATTTGTTTGGTAAGTGTTGTTTCTCTCAATTTTTTTAATGTACGAGGCATGTCCAGAAAGTAAGTGTACTCAATTTTTGTAGGCTTCAAAAAAATTTGGAAAAGAAAAAAAATCTTACATGGTTTCACATTTACACAAGCCAGTTATTTTTCGACATAGTTGCCATTCCTCTCGATGCAAGTGTTGAGCTTGGGAATCAATTTTTTTATGCCTGCCTCGAAGAAGTTTCTCGCTAGCCCTTTCGTCCACTTCTCTACCTCCCTCTTCACCTCCTCCGTTGAAAACCTTTTTCCACCCATGTGCATCTTCAGGGAAGTGAAGAGATGGAATTCTGCAGGCGCCAGGTCTGGGGATCAAGGGGGTGGTTCAAAACGTCCCATCCTAATGAGTCTAGGAGTTGCTTCGTGGCGTTGACCGTGTGAGGTCTGGCATTGTCGTGAAGCAGGCAGACTCCTTTTGTCAGCATGCCCCTCCTTTCATTTCGAATCGCCCTTTGCAATTTTTTCAATGTTTCAAAGTATTTTGCCGCGTTAATTGTCTCCCCCTGGGGCAGATATTCAATCAAAATTATAGCAATGAGGTAGCGGATGGCAGCGCGGGGTTCGTACTTCGCGGGAGATTGGATCGACATTTTTTCGCGAGAGATGCTCCTGCTTCAACAGTTCTCAACATAATAATCTCGAATGGGACTCATTTTGAAGGGGAGGAGTGAGGCCACACGGCAGTGTTTTCAACACGTCAAAAAAGCATTTCCGACAGCCGTGAGAGCCCTTGTACACTAGAAAACTTCAGGATCTGGAACACTATCAGAATGCTTCCAGTCTTTTCTTAGATATGCCAAGTAAGCGTCAGAGGATGTCAATAATTTGTGAATCAGATCCATGTTCATTGCTAGTGGGCTGCATTTTGTGGTAGAAAACTCACGAGATCGTTTGAAATCCTTATTCCGTGCTTTTTCGACTTCTTCTGATAATAAACCAATAGGAATTAGAAACCATTTGATGATCTTTGCACTGTGCACGAGAATCTTATGTACAGAAGATGGCATATAAAACCACCAGTAGAGCTCGACATAGAGTTCAGCAGATTGGATAACTTACGATTCATATCTTGCGTTAGTTCAGGATCCCGGAAAAATCGTCGAGCTGTATTTTCATCGTTGGAAGTTCCTCCACCATGTTTAGGTACGCCTATTATCAAACTCATTTCTCTCCAGAAATCATACTGGATCTTGTTCTTTGCAAATTACATGAATGCGTTCTGTTCATTGATTCAAAATTTTTCGCCAAGATAACAAAAAAACGAAAAAATCCACTTTTTCTCCACTCTTTGCATTAACATAAAAGTTTTTTTAAATTTAAATATCACGCCGCCGAGGAGCAAAGAAGACGTGTTGCGCCGACGCGTCGCCAATCAAAATTGCTTAAATTGCCGCCGCCGGTCAAAAGTCTGTCGGCGCAACCCTCTAATATTTAACAATTAATTGATACCAAATATTTGTATGCTTCAAAAAACGTTAGTCATAATTTATAAATACGCGTATTTACGTTTGAAATAGTGTGATCATTTCGTCCAATGTTTTCTACGTGCAATCTTAAGAAAATTCAATTTTTAATGCAGTGATTTTTTTTTTAGTAAAAGCAAACTAAAATAGCAGACCTTAATCCTAGTCCAGGGTACGGCCCGATTTATTCTTTATCTTGAAAAATGTGTGATCTGTTTAGTGCACAACGCAGCGCCGTATTGTATTTATTTTGTTTATTGTTTAATAGAAAAAGCTTTAGTAAAGAATGGCTTGTTACTCAAAAAGAGAATATTAAACTGTCTGGCCGTAAAACGGAACTCCGCAAAAGCCCGATGTAAATGAAGCCCTTTCACTTCATCCCGACGATATATCAGTCTGATAATTTTTTGTCAATTGATTTTAGTAAACCATCCAGAGATATGATTGCAGAGTATGTTAAACGAGTAGAATTTTTGAAAGGAATAATTGGCACTTCAATGTTGAAAGATACAGTGGAAAAAGTAGTAGCAACTCAAATGATTCCTTCAGTTATGTATTCTACGACTGAACCGATGGGTCCTAATATAATGTCGCAAATACATCAGAAAACAAGTTCCAAATATAATCAAGAATTACGTTCGGAATTATTTAAACCTCCAGGTAAGTATTATCATAACTCACAATTATTTTGGCTAGTTTTAAGATAAATGTTATGAAAAAATGTGTGGAATATAATACATCAAATGAAAGATTAAAGGAAACGATTTTTACCTTATAGGACATTCAGAAAAAATGGAACATCAGTTACTGAATTCAGATCAAAATGCTGTTGATTTGGACGCAGTATTAAAATATAACCGCAACATGCAGGAAAAAATTGCCAATAATATGCTCTTAATGACTACAAGCATGAGAGAACACGCAACAATAGTAAGTGGTATTATTCGAAGAGACATCAGATCATTAGAAAAAAGCAATAATCTCACGGTCGTTCACGAAACAAGTCTAAAATCTGAGTCTCTTAAACTTGAAGAGCACACCAAGTCTAATTGGAGATGCTGGGTTTGGCTGATGGTTGCGTTCGTCTTAGTAGTTTTTTTCAGTAAGTTTATGATAATAGAACCCTGCTTGAGGAGTGGTCGTCCGACGTCCAATTGTTTCCAATTAGCGCATTCGGGCGGTCGGGAAAAAACTATTTATGTTACATTTCCAAAACTACATTTTGTAAAGTGGTGAAAAGAGTCTACGACAGCCTCTAGACAATTTTTCTATTATCTTAATTAAATATTCAGTATAAAAAGTGTAATAGGTAAATTCTCCTCTCGAGTTAGTTTTGTAGTTGTTGATATCGTAAATTTGACCATTGTGAATTATAGTGAAGTCCATCAGTAAAATATGGAACAACTATAAGAAATTATTAAGCAAAACAAACAAAAAAATTAATTTTGAAAGAAGGCGGCTATACAAGCGTTCTGCACAGTGTTGATGATTAACATCGAAAAGTATAAAAAGGTATAATAATATATAATACCATTTATAATTAAATTACGTTTCGAAACCTTTACGACTTCCCTCATCAGATTAGAATCATCAGATGTTATGACAAAAGAATTTTTTAAGCAGTAAATATATCTGCTGATATGTGTTAATATAAGTGCTCGTATAGTCGGGTAATTTCTGTCATGCTGCTCCTATAACGTAAAAACATGAGCTTCGGGATCTTCAAAATTGTGAATTCTTGTGGTTTTCCAAACGAATAGACTAGCACTCAAATTATCATATTAATGATCGGAAACTGTAAGGGTCTAACCCACCAAATTTGCAAAATGCACATTTTTATTTTTGTATCCTCTAATCAGTTCTACGTGTCGTGCTTTTTTCAGAAAGTCAAAGAATAGAATTTTACTATTCTTAGTAAAATAATAAATTTTCTTAAGGTGCTTTACTAAGACTGCAGTGCCACTTGTTGATCCTTAAGGTAGACAGCGCAAATGTAAGCGTGGCTTGAGAGATAGCCTTTAATGTCACCGAATACCTCTTGGGATACCTCGAGGGAAACTTGAGAGTCCACAGTTGGAGAAATATTAGAAATATTGCTCTGAAAGTCTGACATGTTGTAGATTATACTATTTTCTTTCAATATTGTTAACGCTAACAAAAAATTATACGGAAATAACAAATGATACAGTTTTTCCGTTCTCTTGAACAAATTTTCGAATGAGGGTTAGAACCCTCTGGTTCCCGATCATTTATATATCAGCAGATAATAACTTCTTCAAAAATTGATTTGTTTTAACATCTAATGATTCCATCTGATGAGGAAACTCGCAAAAGTTCCGAAACGTCATTATAATATCTGGATAACCTATTAAGTAGATCAAAGTAATTGTCTGGAAGCCGTCGTAGACTCTTGTCACTCCTGTGCTTCTCTTAGAAATTTCTTGGGCTAGCCTGACTTCTCAGGCATGTTTATAGTAAATGAAAGATTTAGATTGTACCTGAATCTATCACAAAAAAATACGATAAATAAATAAAAAGATACAGGGCACTTTGCCGGTTACACCCTATTTAATAAAAGCGTGAAATCTACATGGTTCAACAAACATCAAATATTTAATAATGATTGTGCATAATTTCTTTAAAATCAATATTTTGAAGGTTAGAGAAACGTTTTAGAACCCGCTCATGTTGGTTTAAAAAATCAGTAATTTAAAGTTTCCATAGAAAAGATTGTGAAGAATGTATGGAAAAATCAATTTTTATGTTTGTTATAGTCTATTTTTCAGAAGATTAGTTATATTATTTCTCCGGTCTTATATTTAGTTTTGTTTTACAATAATTAAAAGTTCATACAAAGATATACTGTGACGTTACACAAGTTCATAATCATAGTCCTATCGCGACGCGTCGCATGAACAAATCACTCGTTTCATTCGAATTCTCATAACCAGCGATATTGACCATAAACTTATTTCCACGGCCCCCACACGCGCGCCCTCTAACCCTCCTTCTCGACATTTCTACAGGGTTACAAATGAATACGACATAAGTCTTTCTCAAAATAATAATGTTTAAATTATGAATCTTATATATATTTCAATCGATCAACCTAAACTGTATTTTCAGAATAAAAGATTACCAACAATTGATGAAATTCTGTTAAGGTTGATTAATTGATAAGCTTCAGAATGGGATTTTTAATCCCGTCTTCAAAATTTCGGAAATGTTTTACGACATATCACAAGCCCGCATCTTAGAGTCGGAGGGTATTTTAATCTGGCGCCGCTTTTGTAGCTGCCGTCGACGGCGCGGCGTGTTCGAGCATCGATTTTGATCTCATTTTGACGACATGGATAGCAGTGTACCCATTGGGGGTCATGCGTGAATAAAACGATTAGGTCAGCAGTGGGGCTGAACGTTGATACAGGGTTGAATTCAGGTGCTCAAGTACCAGTGGGACCGCTTTCTGAGGATGAATCTGATTCTGACTAAATGTCCATGCAGGCATTTCGGTGAGCTACCCAGCTCTGTTAATTGTAAATTGTAATTATTCGAGACTTCCTGGTAAAACCCTGGATGTTAACCAGTCGTAGAATCTTGTCGAATTCCATGAAATGGGCCCGAAGGATTTGTTTAGTGAGCCTAATTAATGCCCGGCACTGATGTGGGATGATAGAAGATAGTTCAAGCGGTCGTGTCCTTTGGGCATCTGAACCCCTATCCCTAGATCTTTCTTGGGTAATCTCAGAGTTTTCCTGGCTCTGTCTATCCTGTACGTATAGTCTAGAAAGGCTTTCGCCTGCTGACAACACTTGTTTTTTGCCAATTAGTCTCGGTCCCTTGTCTGGATCCAGCTTTTAATGGTAACCCCGATGCAGCAAGACGCTAGTGCCATTACCGGTTTCAGGCTTATCCATTTGCTATCCACATTGCTGAGCCGTTTTTGGCAATCTGGTCCAGTTCTGCAATGTAGTTTAATGCCCTATTGCATATCGAAACCAGCTCTGATATTATCTGTGGTCTTTCAATTGTATTTAATATCGCTCGGCTGCTCGAGTAGATTGTAATCTGCCTATTAATCTGCCTAAAAGACTTAAATATCCAGAAAAAACTACGTTTCGCGTCTTTGTAAAAAGTTATTAGAATGGGTTTAAACACTAAAAAACCATAAATGACAGTATACATAAGAAAGTTTTTCTTAAGTTACGAAGTTCATGTAATAATTTCTCAGTTCCATCACTGAAACTTGAAAATGTTCGGACAAGGTTAATTTTCATGTATACAGTGGGTGTACTATGTATTCGTACAATTAAGATTTTCCAGAACACTAATTGGTTTTATTATTAATTTATTTAATTGTTTAAATTCAATAAAAAACTAGTGTATTTTACAGAATGCCTGCTCTAAATTATTTAATAAAAAAAAATTAGTTTTTAATCGTTATGTACTTTTAAAAATAAACGTAGCTATTTCGATAGACGTACAAAGTATTCGTACAAGTTGCCCCTTATGCGAAAAATGTTACTAAAAAGTCACTGTGACCTCTCATGTTTATGTACCTTGTATGAGATTGCATCTATTGTTGCACGACCACGCTCGACTGTGCAATCGGCATTTGATCGACTTTCAACTGGGAAAACAGTGAAAAACTTGCCATGAAGTGGTAGACCTAAAGTGGTGACGACCGCTGTTGAAAGATTTATTTTACGCATGATTTAAAAAAACCGAAATAAGTAGTCTTGCAATCAAGACTGGACTGAATAGTAGAGGTGTATCTGTTTCTTTGATTTGTGTACAAAAAGTTATAGAAAAGCATGCGTATATTGGTCGAGTAATGCGTAAGAAGTTCTGAGTGAATAAAACCAATCGCCAAAAATGGTTAAAATTTGCAAAGGAACATGAAGATATGGATTCCAATTTCTGGGATCGAGTAATTTCGTTAGATAAAAGTAAATTTAATATATTTTGCTCTGGTGGAAGACATTGCAACAGGGAAACACGGGGGTGGATATGTTATGGTATGGGGTTGTATGAGCTCTTCAAAGGTTGGGAAATTACACTTTATTTATGATAAATTAACTCATTAGCGTTGTATAAAAATCTTAAAAGAAAATATGCCCACTAGTGCAAAAAAAAACTGCCTTGAAGGTAGGTATATTTTTCCAACAAGATAATGACCTGAAACACACTGCCTATAATACAAGGCTATGGATTTTGTACAATGTGCCAAAGCAACTCATAACTTTTCCTCAATCACCGCATCTCAATCTTATTGAGCATTTTTGAGTTTTTTGGAAGATGCTGTTAGAAAAAACAAACATCCAGTCGGACTGAATTCATCAAGATATTACAGCAAGAATGGGACGCTATTTCTTCAGAGCATACACAAACCCTTGTGCATTTAATGCCACAAAGACTGCAAGCTGTTCTTAAATCCAATGGATACCTCACAAAACATTCAGTAATTATTTCTTTTTATAAATAATTTTTAAAGATTTTTTTAATAACTCCTGCATTTTATTATGCCACTGGTTTGACAGTACGGCCTCAGTATTGGAAGTGAGTGCTGTGTCAGTACAGACAGCCAATATTGGAACTCCGAAAGCCTTAACTTCGTATACAAGGGGCCGTAATTTTCTTCCACTTGGACGAGAGCTGGATTAGTTGCTTCTGCACTCGGCCCCCTGTCTCGTAACAAAAATCTCCACATGACTTATTACAATGCTGCGCTTGTTTAACATGTGCCTATTAGTTCCACAATGTTAATCTCCCGTTCTTTCTCTCGCTGAAGGCTAACTTTCGCACGGGGCTTCTGCTCGAAATTTAGGAATACTGGACTGACGCAGCTCGTACTGTTAACGGCAGTATTGTTTGCCTACCTAAAGTCGTGTAGTTGTACTTTCCGATCCTGCTGATTTTTATCGATAAAGGATGCAACTACGGTTTTTGTGACTCGATTTATCCGCACGTTTGGATCAGCTTGAAGCTGGTAGGAACTCCCTTGCTAGGCTAGTGTTCACCGCATGGGCCGCCGAGGCTCTTCCAGAATGCGAGGCGGGAATCAAACCCGCAAGCCGATGGAGTGGGTCCAAAGCCTAAGTTTTAGCCCTCACGACCATCGTCCTACTTTGGGTGAACTACTTAGAAACTATGATCTAAAAGCTCTAAAGACCATCGAACTAGCCTACCTGTCAGATTGTGAAGATTATGAAACCAGCGTAAGCTGTTGTGGTATTTGACAATCATAAAGGGGAAAGGTTCTAAGTAATATCTAAATTCCTTAGTCAACCACATAACTCGGCAGTTGAATACTTTAAGAGTTTTAAACGCCGTCTCTTGCTCGTCACTCCACGCCATCGGCAGTCTTTACGGAGCAATCAATTGAGGGGTTCGGCGGTAGACCCAAAGTCTTGAATAAATCGGTGGTGCCAACTCGTCATGCCCACGAACCGTCTTAATTGTTTTATATTTTGAGGGGCTTTGTAATCAAGGATGGCAATCTCAGAACGACGTAGACGCTTTTTTTGCGCTGATCTTGAGTTCGGCCTCGCGTATCTTGCCGAGGACTCTTTTAAGCCAAAGTGCTCTTCAAAAGTTTCAGACACGATAATGATACCGTTCAAGTATGTGAAGCAAAAGAGGCGCAAATCAGGGCTGATGATACTATTGATTAGTCCTGGTACCAAGCATGTAGTAATTGCCTCACACTTTGTTCCAGGGGAACCTGATAGTCGGCTAAGCTAAAATCTATTATCGATATGTAACGGGCTACTCGAAGCATATCTAGGATGTCAAACCACTTTATCTTTTTGGTTTTGGGTTCGCAGAAACCAATTCTTATACTCGTATAACTTCAGCTATTGACAATTGGTCTCTAACAACTGAAAACACCCTCATTTTCTAAGATTATACGTTTGACTATCATATTGTACCTCTCTGCGTCTTATAGACTTGAGATTGTCATTATGCCAAGTACGCAATGACCGAATTATTTGTTTTGTTTATTTTTTTTTGTCTCATTCAGTAGTATGCAGTCATTATTGACTATTGGTTTTCTATCTCCTGAACAGTTGTAAAGATTTAAGTTTATACCTGATACACAAAATAAGTGTGCACTCTGCAGTGTTTAACACGTTCCTGTCTGAAAGTAATGCGTTAACGTTACCGTTACTGCCTGAAAATTTTTAACGCGTTACTGTTACTTATTAAAAAAGTAAAGCGTTACCGTTACTGAAAAAACTAACGAGTTACCTTGCCGTTACTTTTTGTGTTTTGAATATTTAATAAATTATTTGAATATCCAAAAAGAATCTTAAGAATTTAATACATTTAATTGAAAACAGAAAATTTTAATAAAATTCAATATTATATTTACAGTTAGGAAAAATAATTTTAAAATACTGAATTTTTCTATAACCTTTCTTGTATTTGAGGGTGTTGGTTAAATCCAACTTTGAATTTTTTTATAGGTACGGCTCTGACTCAATATACATTTTTTCGAAGGATTTGCGAACGAAAGAAAGAAAACTTGTCGAATATCCGAGGTTTTGCGAGATCTTCGGATCAATAAAATGTCGAAAAATCAATAAATTTGTTGAGGGAATGATTATTTTCACTAAAAATATGTATTTTGCGAAAGATAGAAATCAGAGGGTAGCTAGCTGCCAACTTCGCGCTATGCATGGTATCGGGGCATGGCGTGAAGTTGACAGCTAGCCTGGTGGCTAATTACAAATACAGTTACAAGACACACATAGGGTATGTCAATTTTGTCTGCATTTTTCTCCATTTCTCAACGTATTTGGACAAATTTAGGGGCCACTTCTTGATGATGATGCCATCATCAAGACGTAGCCCTTTAAAAACCTAGTATATCTCGAAAATTCTTCTATTATGTCATAATTGTGAGTAAAAAAATAGTGAGTAAAAAAACAAACATCCTTAAACAATTAATAAATGAATAAATATATGCTGCAGTCTCCTTAACTCTTTCCATAAAGCTCCTTTTTTTCAATAGTACCAATTTTGCGAAATATTCATCGCTCATGCGATGTCATTTGGTCTAAAAGTATCAATCCCGCTGTACTGAACAGTAGGGGAATCAAAAAATGCATTGGAAATTTTTTTTCATATTTCTATGAATACCGGCCGAAAATTCCCTAGCGGACCGAGTGAACGGAAAGGATACTCTACAGCATATCCTTATAGTATCCACAAAGTATCCCTACCGTATCATGCAACAAAAGTCCTTAGGGCTGTTCTGTTACATCGTTGACCACTTTTAATTTTCTGACTGCAGTCGCACCGTGAAAAAATAATAGGTATAAAATGCAAAAGGTGCTGAAACAAGTTTTCAGACAATTGCTGCACTTCTGACACCTCACCAAAGTCTCTCAGTAACTTATTCAAGGAAAAATTGTAGTCAGTATGATCCGTGTAAAAAATTTGAAGCATGTTTAAAATATATGTTTTGTGAACTTTGATTGTTACCACACAAAGCGAAACACACACTTAATGGTATGGTATGTAAAAAAGGACATTTTTAATGAAAAACAGACGATTTAACAATTTCCGAAAAAGCGCAACATTCTGCCATTAAGTGAAGATAATATTATTAACGATAATAATAATAATGCATTTTTAAAAAAATATTTTTTTTAACTTGAATTATTTATTACTTTAAACTAATTGAAAGTTGGAGGAAACGACAGAAATCTCAGGAATTTATTTAATCTTCTTGACTGAAATTAGTTATTCAAATCATTTTAATTACAAATTAAACAAAAATTGACTTTTTTTAAATCTCGCAAAACGCATTTTTCACTTATGGGGTTTCTTTGAGACCCTATAAACAGACTTATAGGGGATATATTTGAGAAATGATATTTTATTCGTATTGTATGGCTAATTGTGTAGAGAAATGTTGAGTTTCAATTAGATTCCGATAATATTGAGGATTCTCAATAAAATGTACAAAATCGTATTTTTTTCGAATGAAACCGTTAGTTTGAAAATAAGATAACCCGTTGCCGTTACTAAAAAAGTAACTTCTGGTAGCGCGTTATAAGTAACGCGTTACAGTCTAACACTGACTCTCTGAATGGTCTTCACTTGTGGAGCTTTAGCAAATCTCTTTTTAAGATGACGTGGAGTCTTCTTATGATCTTTCTCGCTGTAATAGTGAATCCTAAGGTTTTGGAATTTTCGGCTCAGTTAAACAGTGATGTTGAATCCCGCATTGCTTCATTTGGCTTAGCTTAAAGACTTGCAAGAGTTGCTTCTCTTTTAAACATAGCTCCAATCACATCAGGTGATCTCTTCCCGTGAGAAGTTCCATAACATTACCTTTCGACTTTGATACCAAGGTTATTCCTATGGTTTACAAGGTTGTAAATTAGCATTAACCGATACTCACCACGAGGAGGTTGCTTGGTCGGATTTCAAGTATCCTTTAGTCCTAATTATTTCAATCGTCTTTTCTCTCGTAGTAGGTGTCGTGCGGTGAACTACATCTCGCAGATAACCCCACAAATAAAAATCGAGTGGCGCAATGTCAGGCGACCTTGGCCGCCATTCAAGGGGGCCTCCTCTACCTATCCACTGACCTGGACAAATTTCATTCAGAAAATCTCTAACGATAATAGCGTAATGTGGGGACCCTCCATCTTGTTGAAGCCACATTCTCGCTCATGTAAATAGGTCGACCTTTTCAAGTAAAATTGGAAGTTCGTCTCGAAGTAACTGTAAATAACTATCTCTATGGACATTGCGATTACAAAACTATATATCTACCAAATATCCATTAACTGAGGTGTTCCTACCTTTCTTTTAGTTTTAACCCTATGTATAAACGCGTGGGAGGAAAAATATATAAAGCGGAGTTTATCAAGTCGTCAAATTGAAAGCATCAAAATGACATGAGTAACAAAATGTAGAGCAGTGAAACTTATTTAGCATGAATAACACCAGAATTCCAATCAAATTCACGTTTTCAAAAGTCAAAAAAATAATAATAAACAAGTGTTTTTTTAGTATGAATTTGATAGAGATTTAATCGTGGTTATTGGGTCACATTCAGGCATTAAACGGTGTTTATTGGGTCGGCGAGATAATACGATTTTGCCTAATGAGATCAATAGAGGACAGTCTCCCGAGGTGTTCTTACCATTCTTTTAGTTTTTAATCCTATGTAGAAACGAGTGGGAGGACAAATATATAAAGCGGTGTTTATCTGGTCGTCAAATTGAAAGCATCAAAATGACATGAGTAACAAAATGTAGAGCAGTGAAACTTATTTAGCATGAATAACACAAGAACTCCAATCAAATTCAGGTTTTCAAAAGTCAAAAAAATGACAATAAACGATTGTTTTTTAGGCTGAATTTTATAGAGATTTAACGATGTTTATTGGGTCACATTGAGACATTAAACGGTGTTTATTGGGTCGGCGAGATAATGAGATTTTTTTTAATAGGATCAATAGAGGACAGTCTCCTGAGGTGTTGACTACCTTTTTTTTAGCTTTTAACTGTATGTCTAAACGCGTGGGCGGAAATATATATAAAGCGGTGTTTATCATGTCGTCAAATTGAAAGCATCAAAATGACATGTAAAACAAAATGTAGAGCAGTGAAGCTTTATTAGCATGAATAACACAAGAATCTAATCAAATTCACGTTTTGAAAAGTCAAAAGGTCAAGTGTTGGGGACCGAAAATCGGAGTAGGTATTTTTAAGAAGCCCAATAATCATAAACTCTACTGACACTGGAAAATTCTCAAAAATATTAATTTTTGACAAAGTCATATATACATGGTAGAGAAGGGTTGATTTTATACATCAAGGACTGAACCCCAAAAATCAGATTGAGTATTTTCGAGGAGCTCAAAAATCAAAGAATACATTGACACTAGAAAATTCTCAAAAATATTATTTCTTGACAAAGTCATATATACATGGTAGAGAAGGGTTGATTTTATAAGTTAAGGGTTGAAACCCAAAAATCGGAGTGGATATTTTCGAGGAGCTCAAAAATCAAAGAATACGTTGACACTAGAAAATTCTCAAAAATATTATTTCTTGACAAAGTCATATATACATGGTAGAGAAGGGTTGATTTTATAAGTTAAGGGTTGAAGCCCAAAAATCGGAGTGGATATTTTCGAGGAGCCCAAAAATAAGAGACTGCATGACTACTAGAAAATTGTCAAAAATATTAGTTTTTGACAAAAAGTCGTACATACGTGGTAGACAAGGGTTGATTTTATAAGTTAAGGTTTGAATCCCAAAAATCGGAGTGGATATTTTCGCGGAGCCCAAAAATCAGAGACTGCATTAACATAAGAAAATTCTCAAAATATTATTTTTTGACAAAGTCATATATACGTGGTAGAGAAGGGTTGATTTTATACGTTAAGGGTTGAAGCCCAAAAATCAGAGTGGGTATTTTCGAGGAGCCCAAAAATCAGAGACTACATTAACACTAGAAAATTCTCAAAAATATTAATTTTTTGACAAAGTCATATATACGTGGTAGAGAAGGGTTGATTTTATACGTTAAGGGTTGAAGCACAAAAATCAGAGTAATATTTTTGAGAATTTTTCTAGTGTGAATGTAGTCTCTGATTTTAGGGCTCTTCCAAAATATCCACTCCCATTTTTGGGCTTCAACCCTTAAGTCATAAAATCAACCCTTCTCTACCACGTATATATGTCTTTGTCAAAAAATAATATGTTTGGGAATTTTCTAGCGTCAATGTGGTCTCTGATTTTTGGGCTCCTCCAAAATACCCACTCCGATTTTTGGGCTTCAATCCTTAAGGTATAAAATCAACCCTTCTCTACCATGTATATATGACTTTGTCAAAAATTAATATTTTTGAGTATTTTCTAGTGTCAATGTTGTCTCTGATTTTTGGGCTCCTCGAAAATTTCCACTCCGATTTTTGGTCCCCAACACTTGACGTTAAAAAACAGTCCCTTTTTAACAATCAAACCTAATTTTGTGCAAACCAATCTTTTTCGGAATATTACAGTCTCTGATACTTTTCGAATTTTACGCTTCAAATGGACTCTCTGATTTTTGGGCTGTTCAGAAATGCCAACATCAAGGTTTAAGTTTTTATTATTAGATTGATGTTTTTTTATACAGGGGTGGTTTTTCTAATATACTGTTATGTGCATTTGAGACTCTAAAATGAGCCAAAAACCTATTGCATTTTGGATTTTGCAAATTTTATTTTTTGCAAGGGGTGGTTTTTTAAAAATAGGGGTAGTTTTTTCATGCATTTCAGAGCCCAAAATAAGCCCAAAATTCTGGTATTCTTTGTTTTTTTCGAATTTGATTTTTTACAAAGGGGGTGGTTTTATATTTTGTAGGGGTGGTTTTTGGAAATTGGTTGTTGGTGCGTTTAAGAGCCCAAAAAAGCCCAAAATTCTGACGTGTTTAATTTTTTTTCTTACTATTTTTATATGGTGGAGGTGCTGGCTTGATTCAAGTCAGCACCTACAATCAAAATTTGAATTTTCACAAAAAGTGGTGGAGCCCAAAAATCGGCAATATACAGCCCAAAAAAAGCCCAAAATTCTGACACCAAGAAATTTGGGAATTTCGTTTCTGGAGGTGCTAGCTTGATAG
Source organism: Belonocnema kinseyi (assembly GCF_010883055.1). NCBI lineage: Eukaryota > Metazoa > Arthropoda > Insecta > Hymenoptera > Cynipidae > Belonocnema > Belonocnema kinseyi. The sequence continues at coordinate 16,484,365 of NC_046665.1, read as the reverse complement.
ACCTGACATTAAACCGTGTTTATTGGGTCGGCGATATAATGAGATTTTGTTTAATGGGATCAATAGAGAACAGTCTACTGAGGTGTGACTACCTCTTTTTTTAGTTTTTAACCGTATGTCTAAACGCGTGGGCGGAAATATATATAAAGCGGTGTTTATCAGGTCGTCAAATTGAAAGCATCAAAATGACATGTAAAACAAAATGTAGAGCAGTGAAACATACTTAGCATGAATAACACAAGAATCCAAAAAAATTGACATTTTCAAAAGTAAAAGACATAATAATAAACAAGTGTTTTTTTAGTATGAATTTGATAGAGATTTAATCGTGGTTATTGGGTCACATTCAGACATTAAACGGTGTTTATTGGGTCGGCGAGATAATACGATTTTGCCTAATGAGATCAATAGAGGACAGACTCCCGAGTTGTTCATTACCTTTCTTTTAGTTTTGAATCCTATGCATAAACGCGTGAGAGGACAATTATATAAAGCGGTGTTTATATGGTCATCAAGTTGAAAGCATCAAAATGACATGTAAAAGAAAATGTAGAGCAATAAAGCTTATTTAGCATGAATAATACAAGAATCCAATCAAATTCACGTTTTCAAAACTAAAAAAAAATAAACAAGTGTTTTTTTCGGATGAATTTTATAGAGATTAAACGGTGTTCATTTGGTCACATAGACATTAAACGGTGTTTATTGGTACGGCGAGATAATGAGATTTTGTTTAATAGGATCAATAGAGGACAGTCTCCTGAGGTGCTGAGTACCTTTTTTTTTTGAGTTTTTAACCGTATGTATAAACGCGTGGGCGGAAATATATATATATATATAATTAAAAATTTGTCATAAGGACAACCGCAGGATTTCGCCGGGAGCGGGTGCTAATCTGAAAAATTGCGCCCGCTTCCAGCGAAATCGCGGTCAAATTTCAGCCATAACAACGTCTCACAACCCTGAGATAGGTGGTTACAGTCTGTAAAGGAATCAATACGACGATCCAGCAAAAGCCTCGTGGACCCTAAGAACACGGAGCGATCCAAGGACAACCGCCTTCTG
>NC_046665.1:16481444-16483200 GCF_010883055.1 Belonocnema kinseyi | reverse complement strand
GGTGTTTGAGGTCGTCAAATTGAAAGCATCTAAATCACATGTAAAAAAAATGTAGAGCAGTGAAACTTATTTAGCATGAATAACACAAGAACTCCAATCAAATTCAGGTTTTCAAAAGTCAAAAAATGATAATAAACGAGTGTTTTTTTAGGCTGAATTTTATAGAGATTTAACGGTGTTCATTGGGTCACATTCAGATATTAAACGGTGTTTATTGGGTCGGCGAGATAAGGAGATTTTGTTAAATGGGATCAATAGAGGACGGTCTCCTGAGGTGTTGACTACCTTTTTTTTTTTAGTCTTTAACCGTATGGTTAAACACTGGAAAATTCTTAAAAAGATTATTTTTTTACAATTTCATATTTACGTGGTAGAGAGGGGTTCATTTTAGACGTTAAGGGTTGGAGCCAAAAAATTGGAGAGGGTCTTTTCGTGGAGCCCAAAAATTAGAGACTCCATTTATACTGGAAAATTCTCAAAACGATTATTTTTTTACAATTGCATATGTACGTGGTAGAGAGGGGTTGAATTTAGACTTTAAGGGTTGAAGCAAAAAATCGGAAACGGTATTTTTGAGGATCCTGAAATTCAGACTCCATTGACACTAAAACATTTTAAAAAAGATTATTTTTCGACAAAGTTATATCTACGTGGTAGAGAGGGGTTGCTTTAGACCTCAAGGATTGGTTCCCAAAAATCGAAAAGGGTATTTTTGAAGAGCCTACAATTCAGAGAATCTATTGACACTAGTAAAATATTCATTAAGATTATTTTTTTTACAATTTCATATCTACGTGGTAGAGAGGGGTTGACTTTACACGTTAAGGGTTGAGCCAAGAAATCGGAAAGGATATTTTTAGAGAGCCCAAAAATCAGAGACTTCATTGACACTAGAAAATTCTTAGAAGATTATTTTCTTTACAATTTCATATCTACGGTGTAGAGAGGGGTTGATTTTAGATGTTAAGGGTTGGAGCCAAAAAATCAGAAAGGGTATTTTAAAGGTGCCTAAAATTCAGAATTCATTGATACTTAAAAATTCTAAAAAAGATTATTTTTTAACATAGTTATATCTACGTGGTGGAGATGGCTTGATTTCAGACGTTAAGGGTTGGAGCCAAATAATTGAAGAGGGTATTTTCGAGAAGCCCAAAAATCAGAGATTCCGCCGATCCATTGTACTGAATCCATTTTCATTGGCTCCCCCAGCTCTAGAGTGGTCGGCATCGTTGGCCGACCTATTGTCGAGAGCCCTGCGCGTTCTGTTGTTTTGAACCGCAGTTACTACAACAATGTTTAGTGTTGTCATTGTTGTTTCTACGAGAAGCTAGGGAAAGGGATTCGTCCATCCTTGTAGAGCCCCGCATGCAAGGATAAGGCTGCGTACTCTGAGAGGGCACCCGGTACCCCAGAGTCACCGTTCTAGACACCTCACTCAGGTGCCATTCAGCTTTCGGCACGGTTTTCATACCTCCGTTTGGGGGTTTATTCCTCGGGACCACCCCTGGACAATTGTTCGCGACTGCCGATTTATTTTTGTAACCAAATTAGTACAGGGACCCTCTATCCGAAACACGAGGACGCGTTCGGAGGCTTTGTCATAGCCCTTCGGTTTGATTCTAGAGGAATAAAAACCGAACGCGTCCTCGGGTTACGTATAGAGGGTCCCTGTACCAAGGGTTTCTGCTGAATATGGTTACAAAAATAAATAGGCAGTCGCGGACAATTGTCCAGGGGTGGTCCCGAAGGAATTAAC
>NC_046665.1:16480270-16481344 GCF_010883055.1 Belonocnema kinseyi | reverse complement strand
TATACAAAGCAGCGGAGGAGGCTGCTGAAACAGTCGGACTTGACTTCAATATTAGGGGTGAGCAAAATGCATCAAATCTAATCTATCTCGAGTGCTCACTCTTGAAAGCCCGGATTAAAAAAGCTCAAGAGAAAAACTTTCGTGAACAGCTCCTCGATAAGAGGATGCACGGTATCTTCCACAGAAATGTGAAGGGTCAGTCAATGTCTTGTGAGCTAACGTTTGCTTTCCTTAAATCGCCCGGATTGAAGTCTGGCATATACTGGAACTTTATGCTCTCGACAATTGTTTCTGTTGTTCCCTCGAGGCCTGACATGGTTCTTCTTGACTTCGAGAAGCGAACCATGTTCGTTATTGAATTTTCGGAACCAGCTGACAAAAACATCATAGCCAAGGAGAATAAAAAGAAAGAGAGGTATCGAGACCTTATAAGGGAGTTGCAACGATTGTACCCGGAATATTCTGTTAAACTGATCGTCCTTATCATCGGCGCTCTTGCAGGTGCCAAGCTTTCACTTGCTAATAGCCTAAAAAGCATCCCTGCGTGTCAACAATATGCTAGAACACTTGCGGGAAAAATGCAGAAGGCGGCTGTCCTTGGGTAACTCCATGTTTTTAGGGTGCACGAGGCTTTTGCTGGATCGTCGTATTGATTCCTTTACAGACTGTAACCACCTATCTCACGGTTGTGAGACGTGGTTGTGGCTGAAATTTTACCGCGAGGTAAGATTTACACAAGGTGTGTTAAAAAACCATTTCTTCCACTGCTTGAACGTTTTTATCTGTTGTGGACGTGCTGGCACGTCCAGGGCGAGTTTCGTTTTCGACATCCTCTCGGCCTTCTTGGAATAGCTTGTACCACTTATACACATTTTTCTCACTCAGAGTAGACTCACCGTATGCAACTGTCAACATTTACGAGTTTTAGAGCACTGGATTCCTTTTTTCATACAAAATTTAATGCAATCTCTTTGCTGCATTTTTTTCGAAAGAAGAAAATCTCCGAGCACACCAAACCCTTCTAAACTTTTACGCCTCTGCCAGAAAAACAACACGAGCTATATAGTCAAAACT
>NC_046665.1:16478598-16480170 GCF_010883055.1 Belonocnema kinseyi | reverse complement strand
AGGGGCTATGTAAGCAGAACGCCTACTCTACCACAGCTAAAACAAGCCGGCAACAAAGAAAGAGAGGCGACACTAAGACCAACCGCGGGCAGGCATCCAATAGATGAAGAACGATGCTTTACGACCCGGAGAACCATCAACACCAAGGTTTCTCTCATGCCTAAAGATCTGGCTGAAATGGATGACGAGCTTCGTGGACATTTTTCCGGTGAATCCGAGCTCTGGGCTATCAATTATTGTGTGTATAATGCAGCGAGAGCTTTGGCCGATGCAAACCGTAAAACAAAACCAACGGATCAACTTGCCATAAAGATAGGCTGGGCAAGACAGTACGCGTCTCGCATTCAATGTGTGATTGACTACATCACATCTGGCATGAATTTTACCGCCAAGGTTCGAAAGTTCGCGCGCGAACTCCGGACCCGTTATCACACACTTAACAAGTCAAAGCTGCTGACCATCAGGAAGCATATTGTTGAGAGAATACGGATACTATCTGACGCTAAGAGAAGTATAGAGCGGAGGGAGAGGTGGGTTAGAGAAAATCAACAGTTTCCCTCTGACCCATCTCGACTCTTCAAAGACCCTCCAGTTACTGTCGAATACCCACCCAAACCAGAGGAAGTCGAAGTATTTTGGAGAGAAGTCTACGAAGTTCAGCATAGACTGGACGAAGACTCAGAAAATATAAATAGCTTCAAGGAGTTATGTGTTGCCTTCATAACACCTGATAAAGAATGCCCACCCATCACTACCGAGGAGGTGAAAAAGTATTAAGAGGGATGAAGAACTATTCCGCACCGGGACCAGATTGTATCAAAACCTTTTGGTGGAAGAAGTTTTTTTCAACCCATCAGCATTTGGCCCGTATTTTCATCTCATATTTGAAGTCGGAAGAGCCGATTCCAGAGTGGTTGGTGGAAGGGCGCACAATACTCCTGCCGAAAATAGGCAACTTAGCTGACCCAAAGAACTACAGGCCAATAACTTTTCTTAACACGCTTTATAAGATATTCACAGCGATCCTAAATGATAGGATTGTTCGGGCAATTGAACCTGTGTGGCAAGAAATGTATGAACAACGAGGTTCAAAGAAAGGCGCAGCCGGATGTCAGAAGAACCAGCTCATCGATAGATGTGTCTGAAAAGATGCAGCATTCTACCAGCGTGACCTATCGATGGCCTGGATTGATTATCGGAAAGCTTTCGATTCTACATCCCATAGACTTATCATCTGTCTTTTGGAAATCTTAAAGGTTCATCCGCAAATAGTCATCCGCATTAAGGATGTGATATCTATAAAGGATACTCTCCGGAGCAGATACAAACGTCTCATCCGAACGATTTGGTCTTCCGAACTGTCGGCGAGGAACAAAGTATCTGCAACGAACATGCTTGCCGTCCCGGTACTACTCTATTAATTTGGAGTAGTTCCATGGACGAAGAACAAGCTCAGATCTCTGGATATCTGGACAAGAAAGGTTATGCACATGAACGAAAGCATGCATCTTAAGTCTTCCGTTCCGCGACTGTACATCTCACGCCGTCAAGGGGGTCGCGGAATATTGAGCC
>NC_046665.1:16467328-16478498 GCF_010883055.1 Belonocnema kinseyi | reverse complement strand
TACATTCAAGTTTTAAATTTTTTGTTTTGTTATGTTGGTACATTCGTCACGATCATATGTTCACAATTTTGACTATATAGCTCGTGTTGTTTTTCTGGCAGAAGCGTAAAAGTTTAGAAGGGTTTGGTGTGCTCGAAGATTTTCTCCTTTCGAAAAAAATGCAGCAAAGAGTTTGCATTAAATTTTGTGTGAAAAAAGGAATCCAGTGCTCTAAAACTCTTGAAATGTTGACAGTTGCATACGGTGAGTCTACTCTGAGTGAGAAAAATGTTTCGATCTGCTCCCTAAGAAACTGAATGAGCTAGCAGTTCTAGGAAGGCTGAGAACGGGGTGACTGACGAACACGTATAAAGGAATTAACAAAAATTCAGTTCCATAATAGTGGAAATGAGATACAATCTCCGGACTCTGATGGCGATTGTGATCCATCCCCTGATAAAAGAAACTTCTATCCAAGGAAGATCAACTGGAAAAACTGTTAAATGGATTAAAGAATAAATTCGATTCTTTGGATAAAACTGATCCCTTGAGACTTGCTAATTCTTACAATTGCTCCTGAATGCTGGAGTTTTCGGCTACTAGCTTCAGAATTGAACACTTCTGAAAGAAGAACCAGATCAGGTAAGGCATTAAGAAAATTAGAGAGTGTATTAGCTATTCCAAATTCAAAATCTGGAAAAACGATACCATAAGACACTGTGAAAAAAGTAGACAAGTTTTACGAAGATGAAGATAAAGATAAGGAATAAAGAATATAAATAAAGATAAAAATACAAAGAAGATAAAAATAGGTTTGCTGAAGCTCTACAAGTGAAGACCATTCAGAGTTTACACTCATTTTTGATTCCAGGTAAAAAATTAAATCTATATAAATGTTCAGGAGATAAAAAGCCCATAATGACTGTAGGCTACTGAATGTGACGAAAAAAAAGAACCAAAAAATGTAATGCGAACATGGTGTATTTAGGATAATGACAGTTTGAACCCTGTATAACGCAGAGAGGTACAATATGATAGTTAAACGTACAATCTTAGCAAATAAGGGTGCTTTCAGAGGTTAGAGACCTATTACACATAGCTGAAGTTATACGAGTGTTAATTCGACGATGTAAAGTGTTTTTTGAGGTCAGAAACGGATAGTTACCAGATAGGGTTTAACTAACATTATATTCGGATTTAACGAGCCCGAAAACACATAGATAAGCTAGTTTTAAGTGAAAGAATACTTTATTTATATTTCTTACATGTCAATAATACTCATTAAACGCATTTTTTCATGATTTCAGGCGCCATATTGGAACTGCCATGTTTTTTTTTTTAATTTTACCAGATGGCCTTCGATATGGTTTTTAAATTCGAACATTTTGAGCAGTATAACTTTTAAATCGATGCATCCCTACCGAAAGAAATGTCTGCGTTTTCTTCAGCGAAATAGCCTGGCCCATTTGAGTCTATAAACAAAGTCGATTTGAAAAAAAAAATAGTCTCGGAGATAGTTAGAGAGATTTGGATCCTTTTCAAGATCCTTTTAGTGGTCCTTTTAAGAGTGGTGCGACGGTAATATAATGTTCCTTTTGTATTGGTCACGTACCGGGCATGCAGAGTTATTTACAGTAGGTGGTCGTGGATAATCCGCTCTCCCTTTTTAAATTTCTCTTCAAATTATTAACACTTTTTTTTAATTGATGAAATTTCGCATTATACTTATTTATAATTATAACTTATATACTGATATACAATTTTCTAGATGAATTAAAAAATGTTGTCTTTTTTGTCGTATCTCATTCCATTTACGAGAAACGTGCTATTTATTCCAATTTTAAGCATTAAAAAAAAAGTTAGATATCTGAAGTCATCGAAACCCGTGAATTCCGAATTATTATGTTTTAGGCTGTTAACCATGAAATTAAAAAAAAAATCTACTTCTAAATTTTAATCCGAAAGCTTAACAAAGGATCCTTGAGTGCCGGCTACTCTATTGAGATAGCCTCCCTGTTTGTTATTTATGATCGTATTCTTATTTCAATTTCTGACAGGATATTTTAAAGCCGTCAGACCATTTAAACGAGCTTCCTGGACCTTAAAAAATATACAGCGACACAAAAAAAAAGTTAACGGATCTGGTAACAAGACACACGTATTCCTATGGATTTTGGGGCGCTGAATTCAAATTCGATATCAAAAATCACCCATCACGTCATGGTTGAGCTATAACCTCAAAAAATGACGAAAAATCATGCACTGAGGCAAATAAATTTCAAAATAATGCCAGTGATGCAAATTTTCACTTCAAAAACATGTCGACAACTGTGAAGGTACAACCCTTGCCTGATATCAACTTATTTAATATAACTTTACCCAACAGAACCTGACCTCACCTAACCTGAATTAACAGAAATTTATTGAACTACACGTAAAGCTCTGGAAGCATATTTTCCCAGTAGCAAATGTGTGCTACATCGAATGGGTCAACTCGAGCCTAACCTAGAAATAAATCTAACCTAGCCTAACATAACCTAACCTCACGAAACACAATTAAACTGATCATGTTGTCCCGTTGTCTTTGCGGAACCGTTTCATTCAGCTTCAGCTTAACCTACATAGAGGTTTACCCTATCCTAACCTAACAAAACCTGACCTAAACTAACCGATTACGCTGGCAACCCTGTTCTTGCGTATTTTCATATTTTGACATTAATAGCAGTAAATGTCTGGAGTTTCGTAACCGCTTGTTGCTAGCATTATTCGCCTGTGTCTGTAACCAGGGCACCTCCATGTGGTGACGGTGGGCGACGGATCCACATTGGCTGAGTCTCTGGGTAAACGGCGTTCATGCTGGCATGGCAGACACAGGTAAAAAGTGTATTACGATGCAGGGAAAACCCCCAGTATCGGCGTCTGGTCAGGGTGGGAAAGCAGGCTCTCCGACGTCGTCATCATGCAAGCGTAGTTCTTCATCAATGAATCACTTGGTTAGTGTAGAGTCTCATGCTACAAGAAAAAAAACCGCGAGCATTTCTCAATCGCATGCCTGCAAGAATAGCTTAGATTCATTCTGTTACATTTGCAGTAAATATGAAGTGAGCAGTTTGCGAAAATCGATCGACGAGGAAGTGAAAAGTCTTTACAAAAAGTGTTTTGACCGTAAATTGCTGCACTAAGAAACAAAATGGGTTCCTCACGTCATTTGCAATTCCTGCAGACTTATGTTGTATCGTCTAAAAAATTCAAACAACGAAAAGTACCGCAAGTACTCTACACCAACCACATGGAAAACCCCGTTATTGCGAAGGACTGCTACTTTTGCATGAATTCCGTCAAAGGGTTCAACGCCAAAAATAAAAATAACTTTTCGTACATTAATGTGTGCACAGTCACAAGAGCAATTCAAATCAATAAAAATGCACGCCAGGCTGATTTAAGCGATTTAGAAGATGATAGAATGGAAGTTGAAAGTCAACGTCATGGAGACGGTAGTGAAACCAGTGATCGAATAGAAAATAGTTTAGGATGATTCCGATGAAAATGACGAAAAAGATGACGAATATGGCTTGCATAAAATGAAATTAAAGGTTCCAATATTAGTGTCGCAACTAAAACTGAATGATTTTATTAGAGATCTTGGATTACCGAAGGACGGCGCTGAATTTGCCGCTTCATTTCTAAAAAGAAGAAATCTTCTAGAGCCAAAGACAAAAGTTTCATTCTATCGCGACAGGGACAAAGAATTCAGAAAGTTTTTCGTTAAAGACGAAGAGACGTCTTTAGTGTACTGCACTGACGTTAACGGACTAATGAACCACTTGCAGAAAAATGTGTACAGAGACGAAGAATGGCGACTTTTCATTGATTCGTCAAAACGCAGCATTAAGGCTGTTTAACTGCATAACACGAATACTTACGCTCCTATCCCAATAGCTCACTCAACGGTCATCAAAGAAGAATATAACAATGTTAAAATGCTTTTGGAAAAAGTTAATTACACGAATCACAAATGGCAAATATGTGGTGATCTCAAAATCATAACAATGATATTAGGCCAACAATCGGGTTTCACGAGAGAGCCATGGTTTATATGCCTGTGGAAAAGCAGAGACCGAGCCAATCATTACAGCAAAAAACATTGGCCTTTAAAAGACATAAAAGTGATGGAACAACGATATCAGGGTAGATGGGACGAGGTCATGATGGCTGATTTTTCTGGATATTGAAAAGGGAAACGAATGTAGGTCTTAAACGTAGCTTAACCCTTTGCATCGTTCCTTCGAAGAAAAAAGAACACGTTATAGCAGGCAGAAAATAGACTGAAGTAGGTCTATGAATCGATTTAATTACGATAAAAAGTAAGAAAAAATGTAAACACGAAAGATAGTATAAATATATCCCTTAGGTCTAAGAAAAGCAGAGAAAATTTTTTTGAATAAAACTCTTATTCATTTGCATGTTTAAGTTACAGTTCTACATTTTAATTGATACAAACATTGTCAGGTTAATTGAAATGGGGTCAATTCTACTTGTAGTTCTAAGTTTCTCCAAATGAGTAATGTGCGTCAAAATTTTTAACCACCTGTAGTACAATAAAATGGATTTTATTGTGTTACAAAGAGAACAGTTAAGTTGTGTTGCGATAAGCAAAATGTCGTTAGGTTCTGTTAAGTTAGATTCATTTGTAGGTTAAGGTCGAGTTAACCTATTAAATATAGCACACATTTAAGACTGAGAACCGTACGCTTACATATCTACACGTGTGGTTGAATTTCATTCGGCTAGGTTAGGTTAGGTCAGGTTTTTTTAGGTTAGGATAGGTTAAACCTCTATGTAGGTTAAGCCGAAGCTGAATGAAACGGTACCGCAAACACAACGGAACAACACAATGAGTTTAATGGTGTTACGTGAAGTTAGGTTAGGTCTGGTTTTTTTAGTTTAGGATAGGTTTGACCTCTTTGCAGGTTAAGCCCAAGCTGATTCAAACGGTACCGTAAACACAACGGGACAACACAATCAGTTTAATTGTGTTTCGTGAGGTTAGGTTAGGCTAGGTTAGATTTATTTCTAGGTTAGGCTCGAGTTGACCCATTCGATGTAGCACACATTTGCTACTGGGAAAATATGCTTCCAGAGCTTTACGTGTAGTTCAATAAATTTCTTTTAAATCAGGTTAGGTGAGGTCAGGTTCTGTTGGGTAAAGTTTTGTTAAATAAGTTGATATCAGGCAAGGGTTGATCCTTCACAGTTTTCGACATGTTTCTGAAGTGAAAATTTGCCTCAGTGCATGATTTTTCGTCATTTTTTGAGGTTATGGCTCAACCACGACGTGATGGGTGATTTTTTAAACCGAATTTGAATTCGGCGCCCCAAAATCCATAGGATTACGTTTGTCTTGTTACCAGATCCGCACAATTTTTTTTTTGTGGCTGTGGTATCTACCTGAGTGCCTGCGGAGAATTGCTCTGAGCTTCCTTGACCTAATGAATTTTTAAGATATACTCAAAGATTCTTTTCGGTAAGGATACTAGTTCTGGGCAGCCCACTGTGCAGGTTCACTCAAAACTTCCGTTATATATATATTTATATGTGTGTGTGTGTGTGTGTGTGTGTGTGTGTGTGTGTGTGTGTGTGTGTGTGTGTGTGCGCGCGTTCAATGATATATAAATATTGACTGAAGTTGGTTAGAGAACAACATACCACACCAGTTAAACGTTCTCTAAATGTTGATATTCTTCATATCACAATTTTCGACATATGTGACGTGCACCGAAGGAAGGGGGCTTAATCTGAAAAGTGAGATTTTTCAGGACGAGCGGTAGAAGTCGACCCGATAACTTGGACTTTTAGGAGATAGGGAAGACTCACGAAATCTTCCCTCCCCACATACCACTATATTCTAACAGAAGGAGATTAGTCGTGGACGCGGCTCACGGACGGGGTATAGATGAGACGCGTAGATGGTTTAGTGAGTCGTTGAAAATGTTTCACAGAATCTCGAGCCAAAGCCCCATTACTCGGGTACCTAACAACTCAATTATTAGCAATAATAATGCTCCGATATTTTTTTCCGATGGTCTCATTAAAAACCGCAGCTCAAAAACTATCGAAATGTGTAAAAACTTTGATTTCTTCTTTTTTTTTTTTAGAGTTTTTAGAGTAATATAATTATATAAACTCTAGCATACAATGCAACCCATCTTGCATTTGTGTAATGCAAAAAAGTACTATATAGGCGATTTTAATTCGGTTTGCAAATTTCCCGCGCTCAATATCTTGCGCCGATTGGTCAAAGGCTTCGAGAATCAGAAGACGTGCGCAAAATATACGTATAACCAAATTCTGAAAAAAAGTTATGTTCCCCAGGATTCACCGCGCATGTCAAATAAATAATTAGTTACGAATTAAAAACAATGTAACACAGTATTAGAATGTGTTCACAAAAATTCTCGGGACGTGGTTTCTTTGGGAAATTTTCCTTAAATCTTTGTTTGCGAAATCTTTTTTATTCGCTGAAATCATTGAATTATTTGAAATCTATAATTAGTAAAAAAAATCTTCTAAAATGTTTTAACCTTTTAACCTTTTTTTTAACCTTTTCAAATCTTCCAAATGTTTTAAAATCTTTGAAATCTGGTGAACTGTAACCTTTTCAAAATCTTTGAAACCCTTTACATCTTTTAAAAGTTAAAAAATCTTTGTGAAATTGTTATGAAATCTTTAAAATCTGATAAACACGCCTTTATAAAATGTTCAAAATCCTTTTAAATATTATTAAATCTTTGAAACATTTTGAAATCTTTATTAATGTTTTGTAACATGGTACATACTCCAAAACCGAGTGGTGAAACTCTTGAAAATTCGGTTATATGGCCATGGCTCATTCTAATAGACCTTTTTATTCTATACGTAGGCAGTGCGCACGTGTCGAAATTTTACGTCATTTCCGTATTTTTCGAACAGTTTTTTGTCGAAATGTATGGAAAATGTTGTTAATAAAAACAACCAGAAAAAATTAATTTGTAAATAACAGAGATTTTTGAGGTAGAACATTTTTAAGTCTATTTAAAAAAACGGTGAAAAAAGTGCAAAGAGTGCGGCGACCAAGACCATTATTTGCATCTGTTGGCACCTGTCATCTTCTAAAAAATGGTTAAAAATTCGGCGAAACTCACGGAAGATGATGTTCCAGTTGCAAAATTAGTGCATGAACCAGTAGAAGAGCACAGTATTGAGCAGCTGAAACGATGTCTTAAATATAGAAAACCACCATTAAAAGGAAACAACGTGATTTAGTGGAAAGGATAGTTGAGGTTTTGTATGGCAGGTATAAATATTTTCTTTTATACAAGATTTGCAGTTCAGAACTTTGTTTGAGTAAATATTTAATATTCATACAAGTATAAAATAACACAATATTATATTTTATACTTCTCTTTTTCAAGTTTAGACAATAAAAAGCCATTTGTTAGTGATTTCCTGGTATAAGGAATGTACCAACAAATTTTCCTTCTTTCATATAAACTGATTATAAATACATAAATATGATACTACCGTACAAACTAAAAAGATACGTAAGTAACATTGCCGCTTAGAGTGATTCTCTTAAACGTGGCAATGAAAAATTAGACCTAAGCGGCAATGTCACTTTTGTATCTTTTTAGTTTATACGGCAGTAGTTTTGCGTTCTCAAGTGAAAGTATTAAATATATTTTATTTTTATCAAAAAATTTAGGAGGTTCAAAACCCCGATAACAATGCTTCATTTAATATATAAGAAAATGTTAGCAAAGAAAGAAAATATTCATACCTGCCAAACACAACTTCAACTAACTTTTCTACTGAAACACTGTTTTTCCTTTTAAAGATCGTTTCCTATATTTCATCCATCGTTTAAGCTGTTTAACACTGCGCTCTTCTATCGATTTGTGCACTAATTTTGCTCCTGGAACATCATCTTCCGTGATTTTTTCCGGATTTTTAAACATTTTTTTGAAGACGACAGATGTCAACAAATGTAAATAATGGGCTTGGTCGCCACACTTTTCGCATTTATTTCTGAATATATTTAAAAATTTGTTGTCTTTAAACTCTGATTTATTTCTACATTTATTTTTCGTTGTTATTTTTATTTACAATATTTTCCATAAATTTCGGCACAAAACTCTTCGAAAAATATAGAAATGACGTAAAATCCTGGCACGTGCGCACTGTCGACATCTAGAATAAAAAGGTCTATTCTGCAGCTCAGTTAATATTGAAGATTTCAGCTAATAATTTTTATAATTTCTAAGTCAAATATCACCAAAAATGTATACTTTTAACATTCTATATAGCGGAGACGAAATTTTCAAGGTCAAAAGCGTTTAATTCCCATATTTTATTAAATAATTAAAACAACAGATTTTATCATTAATTAATTACGTACAACTTGCAGATATTCACTTTATTTAATTAATTAAGATTGAAGTACATAACGATTTTGACACTTCTCAAACGTCAAATATCACTCACATACCGTTACATTAGTGAAAAACAAATCTAATTTTTAAGAAAGTACGTAATGTACGTCCCGAATGTATTTGTGAACAATTTTATAATGTTGTGTTACATTTTTTTAATTCGTAACTCATTATTTATTTCAAATGCGCGGTGAATCCTGGGGAACATAACCTTTTTTCAGAATTTGGTTATACGTGTATTTTGCGCACGTCTTCTGAGTCTCGAAGCCTTTGACCAATCGGCGCAAGATCTCGAGCGCGGGAGATTTGGAAACCGAATCAAAATCGTCTATATAGTACTTTTTTGCATTATACTATGTTAGTGTGTTTTTGATGGACACAAAAAGACGTGTGGTAGGTAAACCCTTGGACGCGGACCTTCCAACGCAAGTGCTTGCAGGGTTCTAAAAGGTATAAAAGAAAGCAGACGTTGGCAATCTATAATACAAAGTGCATAATTTATATTTTTACAGATATGGTGCTCTTTATGAAGGTGACGAGAAAAAAGGTTTAAATGCGAACTAACGTAACTTTTTAAAGGTAAAATAAAATGGAAAAATTGGGTGATCATCATTTTTTATTCTAAGTGCGTTTTTTAAACAGGTTGAAGTTACATGTTAAGATATCAAATAAAAATTGTTCTAAATTATTATTTTAATCTTGGTTCAAAATATGGAAAGATATTATCCTCTTCTACGGTACTTTTTTTGTTTTCATAACTACACCTCGAACCAGAGTTCTACTTCCTTCTCCTTCCACTTGATAAGACCAATAGCTTTGATAAACATTGATCTACGGAATATAATTAATATAAGGAGAAAAAAGTTCTCTAAACGTAGTTTTTGTAGAACAAGACAAACTCTGCCTTAACCTTTTTGTTTTTCGTCAAAAAATTATTTGTCTGGGCGAATCTAAAAATTTGAAATATCCGTAATTAAACTAAAAACATCTTGTAAAAACTGTTTTAGTCCTAAAATATAGTTCGATTCTTAGCGAAAAAAAATTTCCATACCTTTATCTGATTCTGGCTTCAGCTATTGAAGATTTTATCATGCTATATAGTAAATATTGTGTCTAACTATAATGATCATTTGTGTTAATAAATACGTATAAGATAAACGTGAGATATATTGTTGCAATCAAAGATAATATTTCCTCAATTTGAAAAAACTTTCTTTTTTATTTTTACTACTATTCCATATGAATCGTATGTAAATCTTTATGCTCATAGCGGCTACGTTTGTTATGGCGCTGTAGCGCCTCTTTTAGCATTCTGGTTGTTTTCTTCTCCAACTGTAAGTAGAGTCTGTGACGTAGTGGTTCACAGTGGAGTGACTTGATAAACGAGTTTCAAAGTGACATTTAGAACGCAATAATGCACCAATTTTAGATTAGTTTTTCTACAATTCAGGACGAAATTTTCTAGAAAACTTTGAGTGGATTTTTTATTTTTTTGTTTCATTTAATTTTTATATCAATGGAAAGTGTCGAATTTTTGCATTTCATGTTTTACCTCATAGACCAAATTGTTTTTATACTTTAAATCACTTGGATTCAATGCACAGCAATATAAGAAAGAAGAAAAAAATGTCATCAATTCTATAAACAAATGTACATCGCAGACATTAATAGGCAGAAATTAAGCTTTTTTTCTATTCTTGTTGTAGTGACGTGACCAATTATGTTTCCCGAGAAAATTGTACAATTCGTTGATATTATTTTATGTGATAAACATAATATATAAACAAATGCTCATCTTAAGAGTTTTAAGTGAAACGAAATCAATTTTTCATTTAATCTTATAGCAAATATATTACCAATGATATTTTCTGAAAAAATGTTGCCATACATTAATATTTGTTAATTTCATTAATAAATTACGTAAACAAACACAAAGTTTAGGTGTTTTCAAGCAAAAATAAAATTTTTTCTTCTGACATTGTTGAATCATATTGCGAATGATGTTCTATGAAAAAAATGTCTATGCATAAATATTTCTCTATTTTATGAAAACTGCACTTAAACAAATGCATATTTTGCGGTTTTTTTAAGCAAAAATAATAATTTTTTCTTCTAAGAAAGGAGAAGAAATTTTACTAATGCAATTAAAGAAATGGGATCATAATAAGGGAGTTATGACAAAGAGCAAGTTGTTATATGAAAACCCGGAGATAATAGGGGATGATTTGACATGTCTAGGAAGGAATTTGCAGTATAAGTTAAGGAAAATAGCGAAGAGGAAAGAAGTAAGGGAAAATGAACATAGGTTAAGTATGGCCAAATATTGTTGGGCAGAGAATGGTTGGTATTGGGACGAAGAAAGAGGAGGTATAGTAACAATTGGGGTGCCAGGAAACTAGGAGAGAAAGGAACGGGAGATTGAAAAATAAGAAATAGTAAGAAGCAAAAAGAGACATAAAAAGAATGTAGGGAAGAATGGGATATGTTACAGAAATATTGCAGGATTGGAGAGAAAGGGTACGGAGTTAAATGAAATTTGACACAATGGAATGTAGTTGTAATAATGGAGACGTGGTTACGTGAAAAGGGATGGGAAAGAGTAAGGGAAAGGTTACCAAGAGGTTATACGAGGGTGGATTGATAAGTTTCCGGCCTGACCAAGAAAAACAACGTTTTTAAGAATTTTTTTTTTATTTCTCAACATAATCTCCTCCAAGGCTGAT
>NC_046665.1:16463690-16467228 GCF_010883055.1 Belonocnema kinseyi | reverse complement strand
AAAAAATCAGATAAAAAAATTTGATTACACTCAAATTGACACTCAGCACAAAAAAAAATGTGTGCATATAAGCTGTAATAGTTCAAGATAAACTTTTGTTAGTCTTATCCATTATCAAAAAATTCAGTTAAGATGTAATTATACCTCAATAAGCTACGTGATCCGTACACATGTGATCAGCTTTTTATGTAAACATGAAATTCTTACAATTCTTGTATGAGTTTCTTAATATTTTTTATGACAAGTTCCCGCTCTTCAATTGCTGCCCGTTGACAACTAGCTTTGGCCTCATCCTCCATAATTTTTCCAATTAATTTCTCATAATTCTTCAACAGATAATTAGATTTTGGAGGCGCGTTGGCGCAAGCAAGTATTTTATCCAAACTCGTTTGTCCAGCTCCAGAATGCATGGCGCCTAAATTAATGATCACACAAAAATTAATCTATTTACAAGAGATAAACATTATTTACTCAAACATAGAAAAAATACACAACATACCAAGAACTAACCCAGCATTCACTTCAGAGATATCTTTGTTTACTACTTTAGCTGTGTTGACTTGTGTAAAAACATCACATGATTCGCAATGAATAGTAAGAACTGAGTGACAGCCAATCAATCTTTCTTTTGATACTTTTTGCAAATCCAAAACTCGTTTACACTTTTTACATTTCATATTTGTTCCCAATTCTTTTAAATTCACAATGCGTAATCCATCACAATTATCATTCATTTGATTTTCTTCTATAACTTCTTTAATGCATTTTTTTTGCACTTGACATTACTTCCAAAGCTTTTTTTGTACGAGATGCTGATTTTTGTGAAACAATAAATCCATTTTTCTTGCGACAATTAGACATCTTATAAGTATTTATAAACTGACAACAAACTTATGATATAACCTCTCTCACACCATATGCTTTCATGAGAGTGATGAGAGAGAGACAGAGAGGAAAGCGGTGTTGCCAAATCGCACAAATCGACGCAGAAGACACATTTCTTTACTTCTGCGCATAAACGGTGCTCAACTCATTTGGTTAGAAAGCTTAACATTAATTCCAGTGCTTATGACAGAGAAGGTGAGCACAACTGGGACTTAGAGAACGTTCTTAATCATTGCCCATCTTTCCATTGTCTTTCCCTGTCGCTTGCTTCCAGTTCTTCATAGCTTACCCTATTCACCCCTTCTATATCTCTTTAACTAAAAAACTACCTATTTTCTTCTTTCCATTTTGTTAGTTCTACTACCCTCCCTTAAATCCCTCTCAAATTGACATGCCCTCTTATTCGCCCTAGTACTTAATTTATCCCTTTGCGCTTCTTCTCTCACCATATATCCAGGTGTCCTCCAGTCTAACCCTAGCGTCCACCTTATATACCTTTCTTCTAAATTTTGAATCGCTTTCTTTTCCTACCATCCCCATATCTCCGCTCCATAACCTAATACCGGTCATATCTGCGTACCAAATAACCACATTCTCCTTCTTAAATATTTCTTTAACGTTCTTTTCCATATTCCCCATACATGTTTCATTGTCCCTGGTGCTTTTTTATCCTTTATCTTATCAGCTATATGATCTCCATTCGTTTGCAAGGCATACTCCAAATATTTAAATTCCATTACTTCTTCTAACCTTACTCCCACCCATATTCCAGGCCATTCTTTCCCGTCCTTTTCGAAACCTCAATATCTTTGTCTTCTCTACAATTAAATGCAATTGTTTCCTACCTAATTATTTCTCCAATTCAATAATTAGGCCTGTCATCCCTGCTTTACCCTCTTCCAGCAACAATATATCGTTTGCATATTTCATCGTATATATCTTTTCTGCTCCCGTCCTAACTCCTCCCCATCCCGTTATCACTGAAAATTTCGGATACTGTTTTTACGAAGCCATATCTAATCCCCTTTTTCACTATAACTTTTTATCTCTACTCTGTCCAAGGAGTAAAACGCCTCCTTGAAGTCTACGAATATTGCTACCATTGCCCCTTTCTCCCGTTTAGTCCTTTTATTAATAGAGATAATTCAGAACATATATGTTGTCCATTACCCCCGTTCCTTTTCTAAACCCTGCCTGATTCTGTGGCTCTATCTTTTTTTTCTTAACTTTTTTCTTTTGACTCTTCGACAAAACAGTTACATATACTTTCTATAATGATGGCATTAGAGTCACACCCTTATAATCTTTAACCTACTTCCCTTTTCCTTTCTTCACTATGGGTACCACTAATCCTTCTTTTAATAACTCTAGTCGCCCCTCTCCGCTCCATACCCTATTAAACACTATTCATGGACATTCCTTTAGTTTCGTCCCCCTACAATTCCAAACTTCATTTGGAATTTCATCTATACCAGGTGCCTTTTCATCTTTCATTATTCCCAACAACTTGACTATTTCTTCCCTTATTATGTTCACTTCCTCATCTGTTTCTCTACCATATTTTCCTCCTTTTGCTAACTATCCCCTCCACTTCTCCTAGCAAATTCATAAAATATTTTTTCCAATCTCCCATTTCATATTTCCTGCTTTGCTCTTTTCTCTCTCTTTCTCTATTTAATAGCTTCCAGACTCCTCCTTCCATCCTGTCCTTCTACGCATTTTCCTTAAAAATTTTATGCTCTTCCTCTCTTTTAGTCACATAACTCAGTACACATCTTCTTTTGTCTCCTATATTCTTCTCTACTACTTTTTCTTTTCTCCATTTTCTTAATTCCTTTCTGACCTTCATTTTCTCTTTACAATCCTTATTCCATCCACCTCTATTGCCATCTTTACTAACTTCTTTCTTGCTTGTGCACTCTGATCCTCTTCTTATTTCTCCTATCATTTTTTCATCTCCTCGTCCACATTTTACTCTCCCATTTTGATATTTCTGACCTTCCCGTTAAACTGTTTTCCCTTTAATCTGAATCAATATAATCTTCTACCTCTAGATTCTTGACCTTCTCTTTTACCTTATCATCCACTATCAAATAATCAATTACCTTCTCCTTGCTCATCACCCTCTATATATCCGCTTAAGATAAATCATCCCAACTCCTCCAAGCTCTAACAGTTTCTTCCGCTCCTCATTCAGTACCTTATCTTTGGATTTTCTTCCTCTCTTTCCTCCCCATTCCCTTCCTTCTCTATCTGCGGATCTCTATCTCTCGCAATGAAATCCTCAACTAATTTAATGCTAATCTCTTCTTTATCTTGTTGCATCATTTCTTTTATCTCCTCCACTTTCACTTGTATACCACCCTTCACATAAACCCGCACTATCTTCCACTTCTCTCCCCTCTCATTTTTACCTCTTCTACTATTAATACTTCTTTTTTTCTTTCCTCTCTTTCTTATGCTTCTCTGTGATACATTCAGTCCTGACTCCCATTACCATTCCTCGGATTGCTCTTCCTTTTTTATGCTTCCTCTTTGCATTTTGAACTTACCATTTACGAGGGTGGATTGATAAGTTTCCGGCCTGACCAAGAGATGGCGCCACTAGGCCTACCTTGAGGTGGCGTTCTATAGTACCATCCTTAGATAGCTT
>NC_046665.1:16459419-16463590 GCF_010883055.1 Belonocnema kinseyi | reverse complement strand
GTTTATGCGGCGTTGCCAAGTCGCCATATTTACTTCGGCAAGCCGGCTAAAAATTCGTGCGATTGCGAGTTTTATCAACGTATACCTTTGAAAGTAGTACCGTTACACATATTTTTTATGGCCGCATTCGATTCCTTATATTCTCTAGTATAATATACTAGTTTTTCAAAAAAATCTAAAGAAAATTGTGCTTTTAATGTAGAGAAATGTATCGCAAAATTTAACTGCTCTTATCTAACACGTGTTAAGAGAGCCAACTTTAGAGCTTAATATCTCGATTTTAAGCCCCGGTCATGGTACTAATCTTTTTACCGCTTTGTAGATCATGGTAAAAAGTACTTATTTATGAAGTTTGAAAGAAATCTAAAGAAAAGTGTTTTCTAGAGAACGTCCTTAAGGAATCAAAATATAATAAAATATAAGATGACAAAAAATGAAGGAGTACCGAATTATTTGGAAAAAGGATGGAGAGAGAAAAGATGGACTAGAATAGTAAGATATAGATTAGGAAACGAGGTAAGGAAGGAGATGTATTGGGAGAAAGAAGAGAACAGAAAGTGCAAAATATGTGAATGGGAGAACGAAATATGGTCACACCTCCGACAATGTCGATAGCTGTTTCGCGAACACTGTAAGAAATAGGTGATTAGCCCAGGAGAGACGCATCTGATATAATTAGTATACTATCAGGGGCACCTACATGACATCGTATCGATATGGTCCTGTAACTGGACGCCGACTGGCTGAGGGGTTAGACCACGTGCTCTTACAGTATCCGATACGTCGGATCCCGATTGCTGACAGTGTCCGAGGTTCGACTGAAGTTATTATTATGTAGTAGTGTAAGTAGATTGAGATGCGCTCGCTCTCTTCGATCGCTCACTCACTCTTCCGACAGTAACATTGCGCCAGATTAATGAAGAAGTAAGGAGATTTCAGAATTAACGTAAATAGTTATAAATACTGTTAATATTGTAAATAGGAAGGATAAGATAATATAAAGTTTGCAGATGGTTATGTAAGAAACGAAGGTCATGCAAATCCTTAGTGGACACATTATAAATAAAGAAGGACACGAAATTAACTTTTTTATTTTCGGATAGAAATTCCTTAAGAAGTTAACTATATTGTTCAAATTCATGTGCTATATTAAGAATTTGACTTTTTATTGCAAAATAAAGTATGTTGGTTGAAAATTCAACTACTGGATCAAAATTTGAAGTGAATTGTTGTAAATTCATTTTATTGGTTAAAAATTGAACGATTTAAAAAAAAAACGTTGCCTTTGCTCGAAAATTTATTTATATTTATTGAAGCTCAACCGCTTTAAAATCCTGATACAGGGTTTCTTTAACCCTAATTCGTGGTTATAAATGAAAAGAGTGTGTGTCTTCTTTCGAATCTAATGCTATCTATTACACGGTTGCGCCGTCGGCCATCTTGCGGCTTATCAACGCGCTGACGTAATATTAGGTATATTTACATGGCAACGGATTTCTTCTTGACGGGTGATCCGGTGGCTTTTGATTGGTTGCGGAAATTCCGGCGATTAATTAGGAGTTTAAGTAAACGGATTTAAATAAATATCTTATTATGGAAATTGATCTATATTATCTACATATTTTTATCTTTTCTAAGCTGTATGTCAACAAAAATACTACACTAAACTGCCACGCAGCTCCGCCGCCGCCGAGTAGCAAAGAAGGCGGCGCACCACCGATTAAACTTGCTCAAATTGCTGTTGCCGCCGATCAAAAGTATGTCGACGTAACCCTCTACTATCTATACATTTGTCAAAACTACTCACATGCTCTCATATTTAAATAAACTTAGTTGCTAAATCATTGAGTTTACCCATGGACGAGTAAAACAAATCAAACCCTTTGTTCTGCTTTAAACAAAACTCATTCATTCTTATACACCTCTCTTTAACCGGCGAATTATGTAAATTTCCAGTCGTAGTATAAAATTGTCTTTGCAATCTGGATTCAGACTGACGCATTATAAATTGCAGTCTACTCAAAAGATACGGACAATCTATTTTACTTTGCAGTATTTTGTAAAGAAATTTCTCAGTGTGAAACACAAATTTTGGAGCACAAATTATTGAAGCATACTCTAGCTTTGCCCTGACCAAACTGTTTTATAGTAGCTTAAGTACTTCCAGATTATTAAACTTCCTGCACGCTCTAAATACAAATCCAATCATTTTACTCGCCTGATTACATACAATATCAGTGTGCTCTTTAAATCCTAATTGTGATTCAGAATTAATCCTCAAGTGACGTATACTTTTTAATTTCTTTATTTGGATTTGATATATTTGGTAGTTGTAAATAATCAGATCCGTAGATCTAGTGTACGTTACGACAGTACATTTGGCCAGGTTTAGCGGTAATTTGTTTGTTAAACACCAATCATCGAATATATCAAGATACACTGTAGTTGCACACATTGTTCAACACGGGTGATTCGCTTTAAAATTTTGGTTTCATCAGCATATAAAATAATTTTGGTTGAAATCTTGTATGATATATCATTTCCAAAAATAATGAAGAGTTCGATCCAAATTAGACCCTTTAGACACTCCTGCAATTTTGTCGTACAAGCCTCGGATGAGTAGCTCGGAAATTGAACAAAAATTTCCTTTTATTTAAACAATTCTACAAAAGTGTGAGTAAGATTTTCGCAGGTTCAGATTACGTAGTTTTCTTAATAAGATTCTCTGATTGACCCTGTCAAAAGTTTTCGAAAACTGCAAATATATTACATCAACTTGTTCCTTATCATTTAGCGCATCAGTCCTGTATTCCATGAATTCTGCAAGATTTACTTACAGTCGATGTTAGTGAAACAAATCCCATGACAATACACATTTCTAACATTTTAGAAAAGTTATCAACGATAGCTATAGGCCGATAATCACTTATCTCCGATCAATCACCACCCTTAAAGACTGGACGAACACGGGTTTCTTTCCATATCGTTGGATAGACTTAGTTAGTCAACTTTGAAATTTAAAATTAAACAATTTTTTTCACATGATTTAAAAGAATATATATTCGGAAATATTGTGTAAAAATTTGAAGAAAATCCAAGCACTCTAACTATATATTTTTTTGACGTGAACAGTACCACCTTATTCCGTCTACCTGCGAGTATAGCGGGCTCGACCGAACCATCTATCTTTCAATCCCCTGCCTTTAATCAAATTAAACAACTTTAAACGCATTTTTAATCCTCTGCCTTCAATCCAATTTTCTTGAAATTTGGACCACATATTGTAGACATCATTTGCGCCAAGATGACCCTTGGTGGTTTTAAGATTTAAATATTTACTTTTTTCAAAAAACAGCGAAAATACGTGTATCTGAAAACTTTTTCGTTTTTTATCCGCTATTGTTTATTTTTTGTCAAAACTTTACACCCGAGGGTCATTTTATAGCTGGTGTAATAATGAATCTAGCGCCTGTGATTATTTCGTTTTAGACAAGTCGTTCTTGAGCTCTGATGGAGTTATCTAACCTATCCATTTTTTAGGCGATACGTTCAACTGCAGTTTTTGTGTTTAAATATTTTCAAAAATGGCTTGTTTAGTCGAAAGATTTTTTATTACACTCTGAAATTGGGGTGGAACTATTCGCATTTTATTACCCCATAGATCATAGTCTCTTTTATTATAAAGAATTTCAATGTCACTATCGTTGACCTCTTCCTCATATACTGTATAAAAAAATTTGGCAAAAGCTCTCACAATCTCATTTTCTTCACACGATTCAGTACCCTCATTTATTATAGTCCCCGGAATTCTAGTTTCATTATTTAGTTTAGCAGTAATATTCCATATTTTTCGTAGATCATCTTTTATTGATTTTTTGTGTTTATTAAATAATTTTGTCACTGAATGATAATCTTTGTACTATTTTGGAAACATTTTTAAGTATATCTACGTCTGAAGGTGAATTGTTGTGTATCTTTCTGAGTTTTTCTTTTATTTTTATATAATTCTTTAGTTCATTCGAAAGCCAGATAGAGTACTGATTGTTACAAGATTTATATTTAAAAATTGGTATACCAGGTGTATACATATGAAACCGGTATTTCTTCAAGAAAAAAACACATTTATTTCAAGAGAATGATAACAAATATTTTATTCAAAGTATGCGCCCTC
>NC_046665.1:16456281-16459319 GCF_010883055.1 Belonocnema kinseyi | reverse complement strand
CGCCAATTAGCACAAATGGTAAGTTCCGACAGTGCCTACAAGTGTGCCTACTGGCCGCTAAATGGCAATACCGGTTTCATATGTATACACCTGGTATATGCACGCATTTCTTTTAAAATTGTACTAGCTAAGCAGTTGCATGCTCTTTCAGAATCTTCTGTAGTATATAATTCACCCCAATCTATTTGAGCTGTTCTTGCATAAAGATCAATGTAGTCTCCTTTTTTAAAGTCAAAGCTATTTAACCTATCAATCTTGGATTTAGACGCGATTTTATCTTTTTAACATTCCGAATCAATTGTTAATGCAGGATGGTACCCATGCTCTTGAACCATCACATCTGTCTGCACGGGACAAGTGACTGATTTCGCATGCAAAACTGCAAAGGATATAGAATTTTGGTTATTTTTTGCCAAATAAATCTGCATGCGATGAGCAACACCTTCAATTTCCCTAAATTATCCCAGCTAGATGGAACATAAGGCACAGTAGAGAATGTCTGTGTACAAGTTAAGTCTCTACAAGTTGCTAAACTTAAGAATAAAACATCGATGTGTCTATTTTCGCGTATACTGGTATTATCAAAATAATGTCTAGAATATCCCTATGGTTTTCCCTATTTTCTGCTTCTAGGGGAAAACAGAGACCAGCACGAGAAATTCTGATGCCAGATTCGGATTCAGGGACTCAAAATCCATAAAGGTGGCCTAGTCACTTGTCTCGTGTAGTAAACTTTTTTTGTGGGCCTGCGTTATTATTTAAAAATGCTAAAATTGAAAACCATTGCACTGCTCAGTAATATTAAAAATGATGAAAAGTTGATAAATTATTATTCTTAATTAGTAGATTGTTTCTGGTGGTTTTTTTTACTACTGATGCGCTCAGTGCTGAGTGAAAGATAGTTTTTTTTTACTACGGACGAGCCCAGTGCTGAGTGAAAGATGGTGCAAATATCCACTAATTCCCTCTAATTTATGGGAGATTCTAAAACTTTTTGTTTTTTGCTCAAATTAACATATATGTTTACTTCTTTTTACAATATTTTTTCTGTGAAACTTAACACAAAACTGACAAGTACTTTTAATTAATAAGAAATAATATTGAAGTTAAGATGGATAAGCAGAGGCCAAAGTTAAACCTATTAGTATTTAAGGATATTTTTGTTCAAATTTAACTATTTTATTCAAAATTATCTTTTTTTTGTATGAAATTAATCTTTTTGTTTCAAAATTAGTTTAAAAAAATATATTTTTGTTCAAATATCAATCTTCTTTAGTTTAAAATTCAATTATTTGTTCGAAAAGATCTGTATTTTGTCGAAATCTCGTGTTTTTTTTGTTTGTTAAAAATTAATTATATCAGAAAATGTAGTATCAGAAAATGTAGAAAATTGTTACTAAGGCAAAAGACAGGGATGGTAAACGAAAGAGTATGCGTCAGTAAATTTAAGAGTGGCCGTAATTACAAAGCGTTCAACCTATTTATTTATATGTATTAATTATTTAAGTTAAAAATACCCCATCATTAGAAGATGACTTTGCACCGGAAATTAATAGGGGCCAGATCCGGTACTGACTGGGCTATTAGGTTCGACCCCGATGGGGGCGTGTATTTCATGACGGGTATGGCCGCGGTCAAATTCCCCGATCTAGACCCAATTTTGCCCGATCCGTTCCCTACCGGGGCCACGGAAAAATTTCTGCACAAGCCAATCTGAAATTTTGACAATTCAATCGAATGCATTCTATTTAAAACAATTCAGCTGGAAGTAATGGATTCTATAGTTGCATTTGGATGTTTCGAATTATTTACATACTACTAAGCTAAGTACAAATCTCCCACTATGGGGAAAATACATTTTAGAATTTAAACTCTAGCTATAACCGGCTAACCAGGCAGAGGAGGAGTCAAGAATGACCGAGTGACGTCAGTACATTGTCTAATTTCCATCTCCGTTCGGTTCAAGTGAGAAGTCCATATCCATCGATAGAGTATCGAAAATCTGACCCGATCCTGAATTGATATGTCGACTTCGCGAGTCAAAATCGAGTCGAGCAAAAACCGACACTATCTACACCTGATACTGGATGCTAGGATCGAGTCGGGATTGTGTCGATATCCGGAAATATCGCTCGACGGCATCACTAGGTAAAACACACTGCGTTCCTTGTTAATAATAACTTTTTTTATATACGGCACTCTACTAATGTTTCAAGCATACAATTTTAATTCAAATGAATAACGGTGGCAAAATAGAGCCTTGAATGTAACTCCAGTTACATTATATAATACAAGGAAAATACTCCACAATCTTTGTATATCAGAATGGAAAAGTGCAGAGTAAGCCTTTTTCTTTTTCTAAAAACTAAACATAAAAATCCTATGAGCGTAGTAAAAGGCTAACCTTACGGGATTAACTGAAATGGTCATACGGAATTCCTGCAGTCAGACTGAATGACCGAGGCATCGATTGTGAAGGAATCAATCGGGCGTCAGCAATTTTGCAATCTTCTTTCGGCCATATAAATTTAGGGATCAGAATCACGTAGAACTTGATTCGTATTTTTATTAATTAGTGCTTATAGAGCTTGCTATCCATTTGATACTAGGCAGTCTGATAAGTCCCTGAAAAATGAAACACGGAGACGTTTTTTTGGACAAAGTCGGTTTTATTTTTTAAAATACTCTCCTTTTAGGTCGATACAGCGATTCCAACGATTTTCTAACTTTTTGATACCGTCCGAAAAGTACTCGATCGGAAGGTCTCCAAAATACGCCTCAGTTTCAGCCATGAGCTCCTCATTTGAGTAAAAACGCTTACCGGTGAGCCATCTCTTCAGGTTAGGGAACAAGTAATAGTCGCTGGGGGCCAGGTGTGGTGAATACGGTGGCTGAGGATCCAATTCGAAGCCGATTTCATGCAATTTTGCTTGTGAAACTAAGTATGAATGAACAGGCGCATTGTCGTGATGATAAAGCGGTTTTTTCTTCTTCAAATGCGGTCGTTTTTCGGCGATTTCGATTT
The DNA here is from genome assembly GCF_010883055.1 of Belonocnema kinseyi. Lineage (NCBI taxonomy): Eukaryota > Metazoa > Arthropoda > Insecta > Hymenoptera > Cynipidae > Belonocnema > Belonocnema kinseyi. The sequence goes on along the minus strand of NC_046665.1, from coordinate 16,456,294 downwards.
TCAATCGGTCCAA
>NC_046665.1:16448623-16456181 GCF_010883055.1 Belonocnema kinseyi | reverse complement strand
GCCAAATTCTGCTGGGAAGTTGCCACACGAATTCGTTTTTGGTCCACTGTGAGCAAACGCGGCACCCATCGCGCGCAGAGCTTCTTCATGCCCAAAACTGAACGCACGATATTGACCACACGTTCCAATGATATGTCTACAGCATTAGCTACCTCTCAATTTCACTTTGGGATCATTCAACATCATGTCATGGATTTTTTCGACATTTTCTGTTGTAGTGACTTCTTTTGGGCGCCCAGATGGTTCAGCATCAACTGTGCTCTTACGGCCACAACGAAACTCAGCAAACCACTTATGAATCGTTCCAATCGACGGTGCAGAGTCCGGGTAATACTTATCCAGCTTGGCCTTGGTCTCGGATATCGTTTTCTTGCGAAGATAGTAGCGTTTGAACAAAACTCGAAACTCAGATTTTTCCATATTAAAAAAAACTCGGAGGTTAGTCGCTTCTCAGTGCTGTAACTTGTAAATGCGTAAACATAAATGGCTGAAGTTTTGACAGGCGTCATTTGAAGGATCAAGCTCGACGAAAATGGTTCACATTAGTGAATACTAATGCCATCTCTTAGAATTTTCAGGTACTTATCAGACTGCCTAGTAAAGTAAAAATTCATCTTTGAATTCATTATCATATTCAGAAAAAGTGAGGTTAAAGGAGACGCAACCTTAAGATAAAATAAAAAGATCCTCGTGTAAACCGAAGGTTACTGGGTTCATTACATCATGGTACAAATTAATTATGTTCCAATATTATTAGAGGATTACGGTATCGAATGTTGGCCAGTTTAAAATAATCGGAATAGTCATGTGATCAGATTAGTGCGAGACTATAAGAGTTTAATAAGTATAAGAGATTAAAACCCCGAAAGCAAGAGCCGACAAAATTTCGCATAGAAGAAAATGGTGCTCTCTGTGAACATACGACATCATCTTTAAGTCATGACTGTTTAAATTTCTCTTCAAATTATTAACACTTTTTTTTATTGATGAATTTTCTCATTATACTTGTTTATAATTATAACTTATATACTAATATACAATTTTCTACTTGAATTCAAAACTGTTGATTTTTTTGGCGTATGTCATTCCATTTACGAGAAACGTTGTATTAATTCCAATTTTACGCATTTAAAAAAAAATTAGATATCTGAAATCATCGAAAGCTTAACAAAGGATCCTTGAGTTTCGACTACTCTATTGATATAGCCTCTCTGCTTATTATTTATGATCGAATTCTCATTACAATTTCAGCCTCTCTGCTTGTTATTTGTTAATTGCTTGTTATTTGCTTGTTTTTCCTAAATTTTAATTTCGGAAAAGACATTTTAAAGCATTTAAAACATTTAAAAGAGCTACCTGGACCTTTGAATATATCTAGCTGAGTACCTGCGGAGAATTTATCTGAGCTTCTCTGACACTTGAGAATCTTTAGAATTTACTCAGAGATTTCTATCGGTAGGGGGAAGCCATATCTTCAACAGAAGTCTTTTTAGTTTTTTTTTTATTAGTAAATAACAAATAGCTGGCAGCAGAAGTATGATAGCACCCATCGGTGAGTTGTACTCTACCGTGCAAGTTAAAAAGACACTTAAGTCACATTTTTGACGAACATGAGATATTCGCATCAATCGATTTGCAAAAGAATACTGCATCTATCTACGCAAACGAGAATTCTGAAAAACAAATAGATTTCATTAAATAAGTTCTTTGCAAATAAAATTTGTAATTCGTTGCAGGATTAAACCGTAAGTCACTGAAAAGTTGTATTTGGCCTCTAAGCGCCAGGTATGACGTATGGAAATACAACTCAGAAAGAGCGCGTGTCGACTCGAGGTGTTTTAACTTGTAAAATGCTTAAAGCTCCGTCTTCAAAATACAATAAGTTCGAGATATTTTACAGATAAGAAAGGCGCGGGTCAACTCGCGGCTTTCCCCCTGTATTTTTCACTATGAGCAACCGCATGTCGATTTTTGATAGGAAAAAAACAAAAATGTAAATTTTTTTACAAAATGAGACAAATATTCATCAATTTGTATGAATGACGTTGAAACATTTATAAAAAATTAATTCTATAATACTTTTTTGAGACAAAATCTTTTTCGTTGATTTTCTCCGTTCCAAGTTAAACAGACATAAGTGTCTTCCTAACTTGTACGGAACTACTGCGATACTATCATTTGTTGTTGTTGAAAATTGGGGTTTTGTGTTTTTATACTTGATTTTCTTTCTATTTTATGTTTTGATTTGTTCAATTTTCCTAATGAAAATTGAACATCAAGGAAAATATGTTTAAAGTGGTTTTTATATTTTCTTAAAAATCGACTTGTTTAAAATTTGTGAGTCAAATTATTAATTAAACATCTGATTGCAGCATGGGCGTGGGTTGCGGTAACTTGGGCCTATTCTGAATTCATCGTTCGTTTTTATTATTATTTGAACCGGCACCGTCATAGTCCTTACAGTTTAATTCACTTTAAAAGTATGAAAAGTTTTTAGGGCTGTATAGCGCTATTAGGAACAGGTGTAAATTTCAATTTTTATGAAATGTTCAATAACTTTCGAAGTAATCAACATTTTTCAAAATTCTTGGTCTCATTTTAAAGCTATTTTTCCGTCGTATCACAACAGCATTTAATCATGAATTTTTAGAAATTGCTCACAACATTGTAAAAACTGAAATTTGTAACCAAAAAGTTGGAAAAATTGCAATATTCTTTGTGGTAAGAAAAATATTTTTGTAAAATATATGAAACATATAATCACAAAGTTTTGATGGAAGTCCCTCAAAATATGTATTGATTTAAATTTTATTTTTATTTGCCGACAGATAAAATGTTTTCAAATTCTTTATGAGGTGTCTGAACTGCATGCGCAGAATATGTGACGACCATCCTGCACCTGTATCAATTTAATGCGAGCGTTTTGCAGAAAACTAAGTATTTTATTGTATTTTTTAAGTATTGGTATAATTTTCATCATAAATAAATGGCTTTATGGTATTTTCTTGTTATTCAATATATTTACTCTTACTTGTCCACTCTGAAATCAGGAAATTCCCTCTTTGGAAATATAGTAACTTCGAAAGCATGGGGAAAATACATTGTACTCATATTACTTTTATATATTTTTTTCTCTTAAAAAACAATGTAACAAAATGTATTTTTTTTGTTAATATCAAATGCAGCATTATATTCTACGGAAAATTTCACGCCAAAAACACATATATTTCGATATGGTTTGAACATTTCTCAATCTTTAAATCAGCTGCTGAAATCGCGAAATCCCAATTTACGCCTGTGTACGGTACATGGATGCTGGACTGAAGTGTACGGTAAGAGGGTTAAAAGTAAATACGCTTATGCATATAATCATATATATCTTTTACTTAACTCATCAGCAGCGGAATTTTTTTTCTGTCGCGGATTTTCAACTCCTTTTCGATGTGTTAGTTATATTACTTTAAGTAATTTAAACGAATTAGCTAATTTGAAAATGTGATCAATTGATTAAGTAACTAATTGAAACTTAACTGATTTAACTAATTCAAAAGAGATCAAACGCGTGGTACCATACGGGACCGCCAGCAGCTGATGGCTTAAGGACTTAAGTGTCCTGGAAATCGAATGTAATTCTCAACGGAAATATTCAAGGCCCAACGGTGAAGCAATTTTGTCTAATTTTTTGTATAAATACTCTAAAAACCCGTATAAGAAATGTAGGGGCCGCCGTCTTCGCAAATGAGTGGGTGAATTCTCAAAAGGCAGGAAGTACGAGCATGTAAGATATGAATAATCTTTGTTGCCCAATTTCTTTCGAAAAAAAAACAACACTCATAGTCTGTCTGTAATAACCGGTTATAGAAGTCTAGCGCTCCATTTTGTTGACCCAGCGAGAGCTTGTACCAAATGGTTTAAAAATTTTAATTTTTCAAACATATATTGAAATATGAAATGTAATTGAGCATATTCCTTTCCTCGAAAAAAAAACTTTTAGCACCTATAGTTGTTGAAATACATCGTTTGTTTTCGCAGCTGATATTGACGCGTGGAATGCGCCGTACATATATCAGTAGTAAGACAACTTTTGGCTACAACGTGCTTGATCCAGTGGCCTCAAGTTGCAGCAGTAGCTGCGTTGAAAGGTTTTTTGTTAGTAAGAAAAAGAAACTTAATTCCCTTTCGCCCATTTTGCGTTCTTTTAATATAGGATTTTAAAGTAGTGGCAGAAAAAATCTTTGCATTTTTCTCATAAAAGGGCAAATTTAAGGCAGTTTGTTTTTTAGTGCGGCCCGAGGTTTCAATGTGTTTGGGAATTTTTATATGGATTGCTTCCTTTACTTCCTCGACATTTTTCTATCTTAATTAGCGACGAGGTGTGCAAGATGGCTCAGACGAAGTACTTCTTGAGGCTCCACTGCCACACCATCGTATCAAATCTGCGAATTAGCACCTGAGCGTATTAAGCCGATCTTAATGTTAGCTGGTCGATCGCAATAAATTTTTAACGTAAACTTAAAGTTTAACGTGAGTGAATAATGGATTTCCAGATTAGAGTCGCGTTAGTCGCATGTATAAGGGTATTGCGTTGCATTGCAGCGCGGCGTCTATCGGTTAGAGCCGATGACGCATACCTTTTCGAGACAGCGACGTAAAGAAATTAACACGTGTGGTTGAAGGTATTTGCAATTTTCAATCTGTACATGTAACAGGTTAGAGCCCGTATGTCATTATTGGCGCAGAGAATTGTTGCATCATACGCGCGATACCTGTCATAAAAAATAACTGTACTTACAGCGTCAAGAAGAATGAGATCGTGTTCTTGAGCTTGGTCTGCACGCTGAGCTGCCAGGGGATTTGCGAGATGATCCCGATCATAGTGGTGTTTCGTCACATGATCTTATCTTCTTAATATTTTTCAGTACCTCCATAACAATTGTTTCCACATCTCCATACACACCGTCCCTAGAGTGGGAATAACGTCTCGTGCTACTACTCATTTGCACTATATCACTATTTTTCACACCAAGGACATGTTTTGTCGACGAACCAACCAGTTCAACAGAAAGCGAAAGAATGAGAGCAAGCGCGCCGCTTGCCGACGCGATGTGACAGGAGTATGGGGATTCTCTATAGAGGCCCAGGGGGTGTCTCCTGCTATCATCTTTTTCTTTAAGCTTTAAGTTTAAACCTTTAAGCTTTATGGATATAAGGCCAAGTCGATTTAAAATCGAGAGGACTATATGTGTATTTGATCATGTGGAAGAGAGGCGTAATACAATTGGTTGAAAAATCGTATTTTATGGTCTGAAATCATTCTTTTTCCTCAACAAATTAATATTTTGTATTGAATATTTTATTTAATTTTCAAAACTTAATCTAATTTCTTTGAAAAAGTGAACAATTTATAAAAAAAGCATCCTTTTTGGTTGACAAGCCAAGTGTTTCGTTAAACAAAAATTCATCTCTTTTGTTTAAAAATATTTTACTTTGTAGAAAATTGAACGATTTCGTCAAAAAGTCATTTTTTGTATGAAGATTCTTCACTTTACTTGAGAAATTCATCTGTTTAGTTGAAAATTTAACTACATTGGAACCGCGTTTATAGCCGCCGCGCCGTCCAAGAACATAAACATTCACTTATTTCCTCCCGGGAGTGTATCTCACAAATGCTACTCAGAGAAGAGTAAGTGGCCGATCTGCCCTCTGATTGGCTTGTTTGTCACGTGGTACTTTGAGAAGGTGGATGCTAAGCGGATGTAAATGGGAGTTCTACAGGTATATAAGCGCGAGAGGATATAAGTGAGAGCGGATATAAACTCGGTTCCAGTGTATTTTGTTAAAGATTCATTGGTTTTGCTTAAATATTCTAACTGAAAATTTGACTCTCCCACTAAAATGTTTATAATTTTAGTTGAAAAATCATCTCATTCGCTGTAAATCTGAGTATTATGATTCACAATTTTTTTTTCGAAATATAATTTTTTAACTGAAAATTCAGCAATTCTATATATCGTCAAAATATTCTTTCCTAATTAAAAATGCATCTGTTTTGTTAAAATTAATTTACTTTTTGGTAAAAAATTGATGCTTCTGACTTTAGAATTCATCTCTTTCGGTGATATTTATGATTTTGTGCTCTTTCTATATACTGGCTAATCTGTTGACTTTTAGGGATGTAATAGAGGAACTGGACGCAAGCATTAAGCGTATGCTCAAGTTCGGATACGCGTTGAACTAGGAAGGGCTTCTTTATTCCTGTTAAGCATATCAAGTATGTAATATAGAATAATAAACTAAAATATAAACACCGGTGCAATGTTTTTATTTTAGTTTATACTTGAAGGTCTATACTTGAAGGTCATTGCTATCATTTTTCGATTAAAAATAAAAAATTTCCTCATGACTTGTCGCATTCTACAGAGTCCAAAGCTTCTGTATCGAGTGTTGTTCTCAGATTAAAAGAAAACGGTTTCACTCAGTTACATCTAGATTATACAGGCCCACAAAAAAAATTTGTCTGCACGAGACAAGTGACCCGGCTATTATTATGGATTTTGAGCCGCTGAATCCGAATATGGCCTCAGAATTTGTCCTTTACGTCTCAGTTTTCCCCTAGATGCAAAAAGTAGGGAAAATCCTAGGGATTTTCTCGTCGCACAGGTCATAAAAAAATTTGCTTGGAAAAGCCTAGGGATTTTCTCGTCACACAGGCCATACAAAAAATTGGTCGGCACGAGATAAGTGACTAGGCTATCCTTATGAATTTTAAACCGCTGAATCCAAATCTGGCCTCAGAATTTCTCCTACACGTCTCAGTTTTCCCCTAGAAGCGAAAAGTAGCGAAAAGTTTAGAGATTTCTGGTCACACAAGCCACACCAAAAATTTGTCTGCACGAGACAAGTGACTAGGCTATCCTTATGGATGTTGGGCCGCTGAATTCAAATCTGGCCTCAGAAATTCTCCTACATATCTCAATTGTCCCCTAGATGCAAATAGTAGGAAAAAGTTTAGGGATTTCTGATCACATAGGCCATACAAAAGTTTGCCTGCACGAGACAATTGACTAGGCTACCCTTATGGATTTTGAGCCGCTGAATCCAAATCTGGCCTCAGAATTAATCTTACGCGTCTCGGTTTCCCCCTAGATGCAGAAAATAAGGAAAACCCTAGGGATAACTTGCACGTTATTTTGATAATACCAGTATACGCGAAAATAGGCACATCGATATTATATTCTTAAGTGCAACGAATTTTTTAATTTGTATACAGAAATTCTTTAGTGTGGCTTCTATTTCCCCTAGCTTGGGAAATTAAAGGGCTTTTTCAGATTATATAGATTTACGTGGAAAAAAATAACAAAAAACTAATATCCTTCACAGTTTTGCGTTCGAAATCAGTCACTTGTCCCGTGCAGATAACTCTTTTTTGGTGGGCGCGTGTGGCCAGAAATTCCCTAGGCACACTGAAAAAAATGGTTAGTTGCGACAAGAAGCTCCTCATTAGTAGAGTTGGTATAAGCTACAACAACTACTTCGATGGTAACAGTAACTAACCAGT
>NC_046665.1:16440369-16448523 GCF_010883055.1 Belonocnema kinseyi | reverse complement strand
GTAGCCTCAACCACTTTAATAGCAGCGGCATATATTACAAACTAAAATAGTTGGGCCTACTACTTTGTTAGTTGTCCCAACCAACTAGTTTTTTCAGTGCATTCCCTATATTTTGCATCTTAAGAGAAAATGGAACAAACCCGAAAAATTTGGGGATCATATTAAATGAAGCACGCAAACCTGCAAAGGATATGGCATTTATGTTATTTTTTCACATGCAAATCTATATAATATGAGAAAGACCTTCATATATATATATATAACATCTATCTATTTTCGCGTATACTGGTATTATCAAAATGACGACCAGAATATCTCTAGGTATTTGACTATTTTCTGAATCGAAGGGAAAACTTATACGTGCACGAGAAGTTCTGAGGCCAGATGTGGATTCAGCGGCTCAACATCCACAAGGATAGCCTACTCACTTGTCTCGTGCAGACAACTTTTTTTTGGGCCTATGTTATCATTCCAGAGTTAACCTGATTTCAGAAAATTGCCTTATTTAAAGTTTGGAAATAATATCCACATCAGAATTGGTCGGAAATGATCAGATTTTAAAATTGATTTCTGAGGTTGAAATGGAATTTACAGGAAACATTCTTGTATTCAAAAATGTTTTAAAACATATACCAATAGATTTGGGGTAGCTGGATAAAATTGGCTCTGCTTCCTTTTTCAGAAAAACTAATGTAATTGCAATGACATTTAGTTGAAATGCAAGTTGGAGAAATTATTTGCAAAATTCGGACAGAGATCAATGAACCTAATAAAAAAACCTAAAACCCCAATTAAAAAAAGGAAATACTGGAGGCGACTACTGTTGCTGATACCCTCTCGATAAAGCAGGAAACTACTATCGGCGAGAAAATTCGAGTCCTCTGGCTTTGACGTTTAACAAGTATGTGAAGAAAAAATGATAGGTTAATAAAAGAGGTATCATTTTAAAGGTGTAAATGTTGTAAGTTAATGAGCCGAAAAGTAATATTCCAAAAAATATAATATGATGAAAAGTAAGGAAATTTGGTAGCTTTTAAAATCAGTAATTTTGAAGCATAGTTTTTTATTGAAAAAATAATAGGAAAAATCTGAAAACATTCATGGTGGTACATTAAACATTTCCGAACAGATTTCCGTCGAAAAATTTGCAACATATATATCATTGTTCGTTTTTTGTGAATAAATATGCGACCGAACTATCTCCAGTCCTAATAAAGATAATGAAGTGATTTAAATTGGAGGTAGTTAGTTGAAATATCTGTAATAATTTTCAATTTGAAGGAAGTATGTGCTTCTCGTTGTCTTCGTACAAACTGCGATATTTGAAGTCATTTTTTATATAGGAAAGCAAGTACGAGAGCCCAGCGTCGTGCCGTTTTTTTTAGGGCATCGTCCTCGGTTTTTCTTACCACAGGGAAAGGGTTTGAAGGCCAAAGTGAGGCTCGAAGGTACAAGTTGGGTAGGTTGGGCTGAGGAAAACCGAGGACGATCTTCTGAAAAACGGCACCACGCTGGGCTCTCGTACTTACTTTCCTATATAAAAAACTGACTTCAAATATCGCCATTTGTAAGAAGACAACAAGAACCTCATACTTCCTTCAAATTGTAAATTATAACAGATAGTTCAACTAACTACCTCCAATTTAAATCACTTCATTATCTTTATTAGGACTGAAGATAGTGCGGTCGCATATTTATTCACAAAAAACGGACAATTATTTATATTTTGCAAATTTTTTGATGGCAATCTGTTCGGAAATGTTTAATGTACCACCATGAAATTTTTCAGATTTTTCCTATTATTTTTTCAATAAAAAACCATGCTTCAAAGTTCACTGTTTTTAAAAGATATCAACTTTCCTTACTTTTCATCAGATTTTCAAATCTGTAAGCAACGAATAATTTTTTGGAATATTACTTTTCGGCCCATTAACGTATAACATTTACACCATTAAAACGATACCTCTTTCATTAACCTACCGTTTTTTCTTCACATACTTATTAAACGTCAAAACCAGAGGACTCGAATTTTCTCGCCGATAGTAGTCACATCCCTAAAATCGATAGAAAGGGAATGCCTATAAAAGACATGATACAAGGTATTGTAAATGGACCATTCGAATGGTATTTTAATAAGATGTATAGCCTATACGCATAAACCGAAATGCAACTGTGCATAATTTCTATAATCGACTCTTATTCTTCATCAGTGGCGCGAGGTCAGCACTGGAATCTGATAATGATGATAACACAGTTACTATCTCTATGAAGCCAGTGCAGAAAGCCGCACTTACAGTATGCATTCCAGCTTTCTCGAATGAAATATCAAACACTGTTATTGCAAGGGACCCTAAAATCCTTTCGCGTGCACTAGAAAGGGCGAATGAAGTCGTAGAACGTCATGGAAACAGAAATAATTCAAACTTCTTGAAGAGTAGACCCATCACCCACAAGCCCAGGATAAGTCTACATATGAAAATAGTTCAGTTTCATCGAACTGCTATGATATCTCAGTGTAAAGAAATTGTCAACAAAACTGTAGTTTCGAAATTCCACCCGCAACCCGTGAATAGTATTACGTACAATATACATGTTGCGTTTGAAGTCGAGCACCTATTTTTACGTGTTTTGACGACAGCAGAATAAGTATCCTTAGAAATCCCCAGTATCAAAATAATGGTAATTTATGTAACCAAAAATATCTTTTGTATAATCATGGCTGTTCAAGCCGACCCAATATCTATTCTCATAATCATGGAAAGTCTTAAGGGTTTCGAATAAGTATTAAACCCATTCGGAACCATAACACTTCACGCAGAGCGAGTAGTCACGATTTTAAACTCGCATATGACTCAGGAAAAGAACGCATTGCTGAGCCAGGAGAACACCAATAGACATTATGAAAGAATCGCCTGTGATCAAACCTCACGTAACTGATTTGGCAATGGGTTGGGGTTGATTCTTCACTGACCTAACAAAGGTATCTGTTATAAAATAATATGCCTACATTTGCACGTGTGAAGTCTCAGTAATTACCTTCGAGGAATGACAGGAAGACCATATCTTCGCCAGGAGAAGACTAACATCTTATTATATCACTATGCAATGATAACGGAATGAAGCCCAATTGATCCAATTACCTTTATACAGGGTGTCCAAAAAGTCCCGGGACGGTTGGATATTTCCTCAGATAAAATATTTTTCAAAAAAGTGAAGGTCACTTCTGAAGTACATTTCAACGAGGAATTCAATGGTGATCTTCATTTTGACCTTGAAGTTGACCTTCATGGCTCTTTGAAGGTCAACTTTGTTTTTTTAAATGAAAACCCCCTTTTTTACATCTGCAATCGATAAAGCGGAAAATTCTAAGTTCAGGTACGTACCCAAGTCATAGGTCAATTGTAACATTCAAGATCAATTAGAGGTCATTTGAAATTAACAAAGTTTTCCGAGAGGTCAGTGCAATTCCTGAAGTAAATTTCAACGAGAAATTCATGGTTGATCTCTGTATTGATCTTAGTGATGATCTTTAAGGTTTTTTCAAGGTTTTTTCCAAGAAGTTTACGTTTACATTTAGCATTACCCAGGAACAACGACGTGGACGTAGTAAATTCTGATTCTGCAATTCGTCTAAGCTTTGTGGTTGCGTTGAGAAGCTCTTCATATGCACGGGCATTGAGATTACCATCGATGAAGAAAGGGCCTATCAATGTATCATTCAAGATACCGGCCCAAACATTAATCATTTGTGGATATTGTGTGTGACTCCCCAACATCAAATCAGGATTTGTGTCGGACCAATATCTACAATTTTGCCTGTTAACTTCACCTATTAAAGTAAAAGTAGATTCATCGGAAAATACTGTATTGTACAAGAAAAGAGGATCTCTATCAATTCTGTCCATCATAATTTCCCAAAATTCAACCCGACCATCAAGATCGTCTTCATTGAGCTCTCGTACCAAACGAACTTTGTAAGGATGGAAATTAATGCTTTTTAAAATATTTGGCACTGTCTCAGGAGCAACGTCACGCTCATCACTAGCTAGACGTAAACTAAAGTGTGAGTGTTCAACAAATGCTTGGGCTTTGTCCATCTACATCTCTAAAGCGCCTTACAGGTCGCTCAATAGTTGATTTTGAGGCAGGATTTAACCCTTCTCCATTACGAAAAGTGCGATTAAAAAGCAAACGAACTTGATCATAAGATCGAACTCGATCTCCCCAACCACGCATCATTAATACCTACCCTCTCTCTTTCCGAAAGTTTAGCTTGCGCCATAATAATCTTTTAGCGAAAGATAGTAAGTATGTACTCCTAATACGTAAATTTAGTTTCGATTCGTAATATTCGTATGGAAAAACGGTATAGGACTTATAGTATCGCCTTAGGTATTGACTTACGTATCGAAAAACGGTATAGGACTGTATAACTCTTCGGGGAGGAACAGAACTCTCACCAGAGCACCTGGAACTGTTATTGAAAATTTTCCTTATGATTTTACAATATTCAAAACGCTGTAAACAAGATTAATACAGAGTTCGCCAATGAATTTCTCGTTGAAATTTACTTCAGGAATTACACAGACCTCTTGAAAAACTTTGTTAATTTCAAATAACCTCTAACTGACCTTGACCGTTATAATTGACCTATGACTTGGGTACGTAACTGAACGCAGAATTTTTCGCTCTATCGATTGCAGATGTAAAAAAGAAGGTTTCCAATTAAAAAAACAAAGTTGACCTTCAAAAAGCCATGAACGTCAACTTCAAGGTCAAAATGAAGGTCACCATTGAATTCCTCATTGAAATTTACTTCAGGAATGACCTTCAATTTTTTAAAAAATATTTTACCTGAGGAAATATCCAACCGTTCTGCGACTTTTTAGACAACCTGTATATACAGAATCTGTACAGAGGCTAGGGAATTATTAGCTCAAAATCAAATCCATTTTCACAATTCCAATTCTAAGAGCTAGGGTCCTGCAACCCATCCAGATAGCCATGTAGCAATACGATGAAAAAGAATGTTATCTGCCTCAACTAGACACCCTTAAGGACTACGACATTGATAATGCAGCTGTTACTCACAAGTATGGTATTTTGTCATGTCCTATCATACTATATACAATAACTGATAGATCGATTTTAACTACTCAGTGATAAGTTGTCCATTACTACAACAGAGCGAAATCGCAAACCAATGGTAGGTGATATCTCGAGAACTACAAGGCATTTTCTTAGATCTCCACATCTGTCAGAAATAGCTAAGGGAAATGTGCTAAAAATTTATGAAGATGATGTAATCACTGAATATATAACACCCTACAATTCACAATTTATTATTGTACCTAAAAAACCTGTTTCTCAAGGCAATAAAAAATGGCGAACTGTAATTGATACACGAACTTGAAACAAGAAGATAATCGGTGACGCCTGTCCTTTTCAAACATTTAAAGTATATTACATTAGACTTCAGACAATTAAAAAACATAATCGTGTGTGGCAAATTTGGTTTCTGATTTTTCCATCGTAAAGCACCGAAAACGCATACTTTGATAATTAAACATGCCATAAAAATGACCAAATATAAAATTATATCCGGGCAGACCCTGATTGCGTTGATCCTGGAAAATAAAAAGTTTACATAAGCTCACCGCCAGGAAATAGTGATGACGAAATGTCAGAAAAAAGAGGCTCAAATTAGAAATTTGAAAATTGGAACAATTCACTCAGGATGTACATAAATTATTGTCAAAATATGAGAAGGCATTTATTGGACATGAATCTTGGGTTTGAGATGAGGCACAAGAACAAGAAGTCAGATCCGCTTTTTCTTGAAAAACTTCATGTAATGAATTGATAGAACAATTAATGGAAAAAATGGAATCAGTTGTTTATCTATAACAAATTAGCAAACGTAAAAAATAGCAACAGTGACAGGATTGACGAAATGATTCCGGAAATTGCTGACGTATCGATTCTAGCACTATTGCCCACATACGGGGTCACAGTCCAATTTTCATTAAGGTTTTAAAAACACAACGAATATTATGTACTCTTCAATGGTCAACATAAATAGTTTTAATAAATATTCAACAAGAGCGTGTTCGCAACGGCAACCTTTCAAAAAAAAAATTATTATAATATTATTCAAATTAAAAATTCTCCCCGTCAGGTGGGAGCATCGTACAAATACGGCTTTTACCATCAGTGAATTTTTGCAGTAAGATCACTTTTCCATTCTCGCTTTTTAGTAGACATATTTTTTCTCGAAAAATCAGAGAATTATTAGAAGTCCTACCATCCCGAAATCCCTTCTGGGTTGAAAACACTGTTTCAATGTGCCTTTTTGAAACTTTCATCTATATTTATTGAATCTTAGTGACAAAATTTAGATCGACTACAGATATTGCCTTTTTTGACGCCGTTTCAACAGACCTAATTGTTATTTATTGTTTCCAATTCACATCGGAGGATGGCTCAGTAAGCAAATTCTCTTTACAGCCAATCAGGTCGAAGAAGCCAAAATGGGTGAGCATTGGAAGTTGGCACCCTGGTTGCCAACTTATGCCGTAATGCAGTTTGGAGAAGAGACACTGCAACCCTTCAACTGTTAATTCTATCCATTTAGTAAAAATATCTACAAATACTATTTATTGGTTTCTCGACTTTGACATTGGTGAAGATTGGTCAAGGATATCTTTTGCTACAGTTGTCCATGGTTCCTCAATTATCCTTTTCAGCATGGAAGCTATCTGATTATTTACTTTTAGTTCTTTGCTAGTTTTTTGATAAATATCACACTCCTCTGCATGTTTCAATGTTTCAGAGTACATTTGAGTCCAAAAATAATTTTCAGAAATGTTTGTTCCATATCTACATGTCCTACACATTTGTTTCGTGAGCGTCAATTAAAAAGTGTAACATGTAACGGTTTTAATTTATACCAATTAAAATTAATTTCTCTGGGACATTGTTTAAACTATCTGTTCCATAAACAATTTCATAATCGTATTCTAACAATTCTAAGACCCATCTCGTTGAGCTATATGTGAGGGCATGCTAAAATAAGTGTTGTCTCTAATAAATGTTCAATTTTTGTAAATTTATGTCAAATCTTCATCCCAAGGACGTGGTCACATGGAGAAAATAGAGGTAGATTAGTAGAATAGTGGAATAGTTTTGATCAGTGAGGTTATTGTACAAATTTGAATAATGACATCATTGGTAAAAACTAGTCGACTATTCTACTAATCTAACACTATGGGACTGCGCCCTAACGTAGTACAAAACTAAGAAGATTTTATCTTGCTAATTAAATTTTTGTTGGAAGTTGTGGAGGGGAAATACAAATTAAAAAAATGTTTCTTCTAAAAAACCGCCTGATCGATGTTCATGAGAAAAATGTATGTTGTGGAGACCGATAACTCAATTTACCGAAAAATTGAAGAGAATGTTATGGTCAAAACTAGGTAAAAAATGTTCAAATTTTTAGAAAATTGTTTAAAGCCGATATTTTTGACATGTGCCAACCATTTTTTTACAAAAAATCTCTACATACCCTTTATAAGCTTATTTTTCCTGAACTGATCAGAGTAGTGCGCCCTAGTGAAAAAATTTTTGATTTTCTAATTAACAAATGAAAGCCTCACATGACAAATGCATTTCAATTTGCTGTAATAGCAAGAGAAAAATGAAGTGGCTATATTTAAGAAATGGCAGACTACCTAGTCGGGTTAAAAATATGCATGTGTACTAGTTTCCACACCACCCGAGTCATAGTAAGCGGAGCTTTTTCTAGTGGTTTCCCTAGGAGGTCGTATCCATCTCCTCTCGCTGATTTTAGTCTGTAATGATTTAGTAGGAGAACTGAGATGAGTTAAGGGGTGACCGGAAAAGAAAACTTTTTTATAGAAATGCAAACGTTTTTCAAATAGTCTAAAATCAAAGATTTTCCACATTTCCGTACATATTTTTCTAATTCCTGGCCGAAATTCATCAAACCTGGATTGTTCTGTCTTCGGCCGCAGATTATTATGAGTCTGGCTAAGAAGCTTTAGGCTTTTACTAGCACTTAAAATGTGACAGAGATGCACAGTTTTCCCAAATGTCTAAAGGCAACGACTTGTCACACGTTAGTATAAATTTTGT
>NC_046665.1:16419484-16440269 GCF_010883055.1 Belonocnema kinseyi | reverse complement strand
GCCGATTCCAGAGTGGTTGGTGGAAGGGCGCACAATACTCTTGCCGAAAATAGGCAACTTAGCTGACCCGAAGAACTACAGGCCAATAACTTGTCTGAACACTCTTTATAAGATATTCACAGCTATCCTAAATGCTGCTACTGCTGCTACTGATGCTACTGCTGCTACTGATGCTACTGCTGCTACTGCTGCTACAGTAGCAGTAGTAGTAGTAGTAGTAGTAGTCGTAGTCGTAGTAGTTTTCTTACGATCCGGAGGGGAAATGTCAGTCAAACTAAGCCAACAGATGGCACCACAAAAAGTAAAGGGCTTTTCAATAAGAGCGCTACAAAAGTTTTTTTTAAATAAAACAAAAACGGTTTTGGATATAAATGAAATTCTTTATTTATGTGAAAGTACATTCGATGCCATTATGTATGGAACTCGATTTCTTTTGCATGGCCACCACGGGTACGCTTGCAGAAGTCCAGACGTTGAACCCAATTTTCGAAGGTTTTCAAGCATAATTCGGCCGATACTGCTGAAATTTCACATTCGATATTCGTACGAAGTTCATCAATCGTCGCTGGCTTGTTGGCATAAGCGACAGACTTGACGTAGCCCCACAGGAAATAGTCTAACTACTTCAAATCGCACGACCGAGGCGGCCAATTGACTGGGCCATTTCGTGAGATAACACGCTCACCAAACGCTTTTGAATAAATTGATTGTGACATTCGCTGTGTGTCTTGTGGCGCCGTCCTGTTGGAACCACATATTGTCCAAGTCCATATCATCCAATTCGGGCCAAAAAAATTCGGTTATCATTGAGCTCAATGACGCCGCCGGCCCATAAACCACACCAAAACGTAATTTTTCCGGGATGTAATGTTGACTCATGGAGTTCGTGTGGATTGCTGCCTGACCAATAACGCATATTTTGCTTATTAACGAAGCCATTCAGCCAGAAATGAGCCTCATCGCTGAAGATGATTTTTCGATGAAAATCCGGAACATTTTCAAGTTGTTGCTCAGCCCAATTCACGAACATACGTCGCTTCTGGTGGTCAAGCGGCTTCAGTTCTTGCGTCGATTTAATTTGGTAAGGATGTAGGCCAAGATCTTTTCGCATAATACGCCACAACGACGTAACAGATAAGCCCAAAGCTTGAGAACGACGTGTGAGAGACTGATTTGGGTCTTCCTCAATTGATGCGCTAGCGGCAGCAATATTCTCGACACTACGGGCACTTCTTTATCTCACTGGCACGGGAATATTTTGTACTGTACCTGTGGATTAAAATTTTTCCACTAGACGCTCAATTGTCGATCTGGCAGAACGATTATGACGACCATAAATTGGACGTAGCGCTGTTAAAGTTGAGGCCACTGACTCCGAAATTCGGTAGTAAATTTTAATAATTTCGATTCGTTGTTGGATCGTATATCTTTCCATGATGAAATGGCAATCCTTACTGAAGAGAAATGTCAAAAGAGCGGGAAAAAAAATTGCGTCGTTTGCTGTCACTATCGGTCTACTTTTGTAGCGTGCCTATTGAAAAACCCTTTAGGTCAGTCTTTTTCATTGAATTGCATTAAGAAAAATCAAAAATAATTAAAAACTTAATGCTGTTTGCAAATAAACAAAAAAGAATATATGAAAAAATAAGAGTAACTATTACTAATTATTTTTTAAAAAAAAGTCATGAAAATATGTAGTTTAATATGAATAAAATTTAATTTTGAGATACATTTTGAAAGCAGTTTGAACTTTATATTTTTATGATTTATTTTGCTTATATTATTTATTTTATTATTTGTTAAAGTTAAACAAAATTATTTATTGTTGAAATTATTAATGTAGCTAATGAAAAAATTAATGATATTTAAGACCTCAATGACAAAAATATTAAAAATATATACATGATCAGAAAAATTAATGAAAAATATATTACTTATATCCAATATAAGTATAATAATAATTAGAATATGTAGGACCACAACTTAAGTTGCATAGTAAATAATCTTTATTCCTTTAAAATCTTAACAATTTCAAGTTTTGAAGGAAATATTTTTAAAAATTAGTGGTAATTGTAATTAACATGTTTGAAGGAATCGTTTGGAAAAAAAACAATGACATAAATGATAAATGAGAAAATGGATTTAATATCATGTATATATTTCTTTAAATTGAACCCAACATCATATATAAATTTATACAGTTCAGTAATTTATTTGTTTTCTTAATCTTGAATGCTTTTTTCTCGCTGCATTCAGTCCCTAATAATTTTATTTAAGAATTTAAATTTAAAGGAGATTTTGAATTAAATAGTTAATTATATTATTGCAAACCTCATTTCTAAAATAAACAGACTCTAAGCTATTAAAATCTATAAACAAACGTATTGTACTCATGACGCACAGTTGGAGGAAATTCACTTTTTTCAATCAAAAATGTCCAGAACCTTCAATTTTCTTGCAATTTAAAATTTTCTGTCTTAAATTAAAGATCATTAAATTCTACAGATCTTCACTCTCCGCAATTTTGTCTCCTCTATTTTTTTATTTATATTTTTTCCAGTCAAAGTATGAACAAAGTCTTATTATCGGTGAAAATTTTTTTTGCTAAAAGTACTTCCCATTAATGTAGAAATGACATTTAGTAACAAAAATAATTTAAAAGTTTGTAATAACCACTGGGATAAATAATTTTTGTGTCAAAATATTAGAATTTGAGATTTTTCATATTATAATTTCCTTCAATGGCCAGAACGACTTCAGGTATTCCTTAAAATAAGAAATATTTAATAATGTTTGATAAAATATAACAATTTACATTTTTGTAAACAAATTAGATAAATAAATTTAAAATGTTTGCCCTTTCGCATAGAAATTTTTTTTTACCGGAAATGTTTTAAGCTATTGGTCGAATGACTACTAGTCACACAAATATTAGAAGAGTTAACAATAACCACTGCTATTAACAATTTTTGTGACAAAATATTTAAACTTAATATTTTATCAAATTTGAATTTTCTTTGATGGCCAAGTCGGTGGGTTATTGTCAAAAGATTTTGTATTGAGTGAATATTAGCATGCAGTGTTATGATTCATTTCCAATCTATTACGATTGAAAACCCCACTTTTTCCGAGTGAAAAACGTTGCATTTGAATATTTTGTCACGAGAATTATTCATAACAATGGTTATTGTTAACTTCTCACATATTTTTGTGACTAGCAGTTATTCGCCCAACAGCTTAACATATTTCCAGTGTAAAAAAAATTTCTATGCGAAAGGACCAAAATTTTGAATTTATTTATCTAATGTATTGAAAACAATTTAAATTTTTATATTTTATCAAATATTATTACATATATATTGTTTCAGGGAATGCCTGAAGTTTTCCTGGCGCTTGAAGGAAATAATAATTTGAAAAATCTCAAATTATATTTTGCCAGAATAATTGTTCATAACAATAGTTATTATAAACTTTTAAATTATTTTTGTTATTAAATGTAATTCCTACAATAATTTGAAGCACTTTTAGCACACAAAAATTTTACCGATAATAAGACTATTTGTTAATTTGTTTATCAAATTTGTTTCCAACAAAAAAATGGAATGATGAACAAATTATTTGTATTTTATGAGTCCCTAAACATTAATTTTAGACAATATAAAGTTTTCCTGAACAGTTATCAAAGCGTAAAAAATTGTTATGTACAAAAGTTCAGTTTTTCAATGCTTTGAGTAGAAAAATTATTAATAAACAAATAAAGAAGACAAAAGTTCGGAGCTTCAAGCTAAGCGAACAAAGTGAATTTCCTCCTACACTCCGTCATGAGTGCGATACGTTTGTTTATAAAGTTTAATAGTTTATAGTCTGTTCATTTTAGAAATGAGGTTTAAGCAACAAATAAATGATTGCACTGTATAAATGTATATATGATATTCGGTTCAATTTAAATAAATATATACATTATATTAATTAATATTAAATCCACTTTCTCATTTATTAGTCTTTTCTTTAACTTTTTACCAAATTATTCCCTCAATATACAATATACGTCATATATTTTTTTATTAATTCTTATGATCATGTATATGTTTTAAATATTTTTGTCATTGAGGTCTTGAACATTATTAATTTTTTCATTAGCTATATTAATAATTTTTACAAAAAATAATTTTGTTTAACTTTAACAAATAATAAAATCAATTATATGAGCAAAATAAATCACAAAAATATAAAGTTCGAACTGCTTTCAAAATGTATCTCAAAATTAAATTTTATTTATATTAAACTACATATTTTCATGACTTTTTTTTAATAATAAGTAATAGTAAGACTTATATTTTCATTTTTTTTTTGTTTATTTGCAAACAGCATCAAGTTTTTAACTATTTTTACTTTTTCTTAATGCAATTCATTGAAAAAGACAGATCTACTTTTTGTGGCGCCATCTACCGAAGATATCAAGTAAAAGTTTTTAAAAGATGAAGGAATAGTACAATTTGTAAATCAATGACATTTATTTCGAAATAGTGCAGTTTGTGTCATAGATAATTTAAAATATTAAATAATATATTACTTTCAATCCTTGTAATGTAGAAGAAATACGGAGAAATATTGTTAACATAACATATCAATTATAATATATTCTACTGAAATATTGTTAAAATAACCTGTCAATTATAATATATTCTACTAAAATGATACACGTATCAATACAATACAATGATATACATGTTTTTATGAATAAAAAAATGATCCTCGTTTACAAAAATGTACATAAATGAATGAACATATGACGAGAACGCGGGTAAGCGTGTGATACGAGATTATAAGGTGATAATTTCATTAATAACTTTTCAAATATTAAAACGATACGTGTTTGAAATTTTACCAAAATTATCTTATTACTTTAAAATATAAAAAGACACGGAAAATTAGTGTTAGAGGCAAAGATATTTTGGTGAAGTTGTTTTGCACAGGGGCGTGCAATTTTCCATGCTTGAGATGGTCGCTATTTTCCCCAGATACGCCGCCGATAACCAAGATGGCTGGTTGTGGTGCAGTGCGACTGGCGACGAAACTGGAGGAGCTGATGGCTAGACCGTGTATTCTTAGATCATGCTTGCAACTAGTATTCACCTACATAAAATTACAAGGAATGGTCATACCCATGGGACACCCTATATATTAGGGATTCTGCAGTAAGGGACGCGCCAAATCCATGTGGTGGGGGAAGATGGAACAGAAGCTGGAGCCAGCGGTAGAAGGCGTGAGGTATTCAAACGCCAATAAATAATATATCTGAATCGTGTATTCAATCGGATGGGGAAAATCAAAGTAATTAATATTTTTGAAGTTAAAAAATAGACATTAGTAATAGTAATGAAATAAAAAAGTTCAATTAAAAAGAAAAACAGTATTATGAACACACACACCCAAAAAAACGTGAAAAATGAAAATTTGAACAATTTAAAGTATGCAGCGTGAAGCCACAAGATTAGTAGAAGAAGTTATTAAATAAAAGGGAATAGTAATAGAAATTCGTACTTTTAATAAATTAATAACTCACTGTGTAACTCACGCAGTAGGAAAAAATGTAATAAGGAAAAAACTGTAGCTATGTGATTATGTGAAGTAAACAATATACGAATGTTAGCGCCAAAGGAAAATCCCAGATAACAATTCGTGCGCGCATGTTACGCGCACGTCGATGCGCGCATGACATGCATGCCAAAATTCACCATCTTCGCCCACATTTTCTGATTGTAATTTAAGTGCGTGCACAAGATTTGGCACAAAGCGAGCATGTTTACAATCACCCTCCGACGAAATTTTGCGGCGCGTACATGCGCGCCTTTTCCATAAGGGTGCCGTCCTGTATATGTAGCGTAAGAGAATCACAAAGCAGAATATCATAGATGTGAAAGAGATAAAGAATCTATATTATTTGTTATCATAAGAGTGAAAAAGATAAATAGATCTGACCGTCTCTTTCACCCTCGCTTTGCGTCGCCATTTTCTGCGCGCATGGGACTGCGCGGAACTAGCCGGCTAGATGCTGGTTAGCCCAGTGCCTTTTGCAACATTGCAGCGCGTCGGTGTGAGCCGGTTCTAGTTTTGTGAGAACCACGTACTACAAGGAGAGCGCACGCCATGTATTTCGACTGGCGCCAGTTCGCGATCGCCCGTCCTCGGAGTTGTATGCCTATCTAGATTAGAGCTTCCCTTCAGTCAAAATATAAAATTAGAAATTTTCGTCTGCTATGGAAAGTGTCGAGTGTGTTTATAGGGTTAAGTTTGGTTATGTCACGTGTCAGTTGGTGTCACGAACGCAGTGATAATGCTTGTATAATTTATACAATTATATGAATAATGTCATTAAAACAAGAGGAGGAATATAAAGACAATAGAACGCAAGTATAGACATTGAGGATTTCGCGTCTAATACCTTCTCTTTTTATGCCCTACTACCCGAATCACAGCCTTTACAAAAGCAACGCGACATTATTGCATAACTTATATAGGTTTTTAGCACGGTAACTTTGCACAACAATTTTGTTAATAAATTATAATACAGTTATTTAATTCAACCTTTTTATTTACCTCCTTTAATATAAATACATCATTTTAGGATAGTCAACCTACGCGCACCGAGTGTTTGCTTCATGCACGCACGCGCGTCCTCGCATGGCGTGCGTCGCATATGCGCCTCCATGAATGGCGCATCTGAGTGCTGATTAGATCGCACATCGCGCGGATTAATCCGCTCACACGCCTCCACAGTGCGCGCATCCTGCGCACCGATTGCACCGATCTGCAGTCAGCTGCCCGATTGGCGCGTCCCTTACTACAGTGTTCCTACTCCCTGTCGAAAAAAAAGGAAAGAATCAGAAAGGCCGCTTCGGAAAGGGTTCGTAAAGAAAATCGGAAAGGCCTATGTGAACTTTGCTCCCGTTTCTTTCCGAACATCAAGCTGTCCCACGAATCCTTGTGATACTTTCCGAATGTCCCTTTCTTCTACATCTTTGCGATTTCTTTCCGATCAGTGCAGAGTGTTCCTCTATTTAGCCTCTATTTCATTATGTTTATATATTTATTAATTGAATATATACATATATAATTAATAGATCATATATTTCACATTTATTCAGAAAGAAATCGGAAACGAATTGGATCGAACAAAAACAGTGGGACAACAGGAGAAAAATCGGAAAGAATCGGAATAAGCTATTGGGACACTGCGTCGTTTATTCGGAGAGAAATCGGAAAAGTTCGGAAAGAAGTAAATAGAGTGAGACACTTCGCAAAAGTTCGGAAAGGAATCGGGAAGCTTCGGAAACAGAAAGCGTTCGGAAAGAAACGGAAGCAAAGTTCACATAGAAATCGGAAAGGTACTTTCTTTCCGATTCTTCCACTAGGGCTGTATATATGATAAAAATGATGCATTCTTTTAATGATTAAACTTGGAATCTCCATCGCCCTTTTCTCACAATCATCATGATGTACGTGAATTTATAAGCGGGGCTTTCAAATAGATTTTTGCATGTTAATTTAAAGCCCGGCTTGTAAATTTACGTAGAGCATGATGATTTTAAGAAAAAGGCGACGGAAATTGCTATTTTAGTTCTTAAAGGAATGCATCATTTTTATCAAACTAAATTTCATTATTCGAATTTATTCAAGGGCTAATGTGGTCGCACATTCAAATCGAAATTAAAATTATCAAAATTAAAAACGGCGAATCCAATATGCTTGATCATAATTGAAAAAATTAAACCGACTTCGCTAAAAATTGTTAATCGGGGATTGTTTGGGCCTCTTCTTTGAAATCCGAACTCCAATGGACCCCTCAGCAAATGTACATGAACTGGCTTTCGGTCGATTTTGATTAAACTTCGTAAAATTGTAGTTCTCAATGTCTCGATCAAAAGTTTAAATGGGGC
The DNA here is from genome assembly GCF_010883055.1 of Belonocnema kinseyi. Lineage (NCBI taxonomy): Eukaryota > Metazoa > Arthropoda > Insecta > Hymenoptera > Cynipidae > Belonocnema > Belonocnema kinseyi. The sequence continues at coordinate 16,432,329 of NC_046665.1, read as the reverse complement.
ACAAAGTCCGAAAATGAAGAGTTTTCAAGTTATAGAGGTTTAAACATGCAACCCTTTTAAGAAACATTACCAAATATCTCTAATACTGCAGCTCTGCGATAAAAATGTTCCCTATGAACGTTATTGGGCTCTAACGGGGAAATGCAAAGTAAGTAATGGCCTTAAGGCACAGGTCATTTTTCAAGGCCATTCAATGTGAACTCCCTCCTTCGATAAAGAAAACAAAGAACAAAATAATATAAAATGAGTGTTGACGCTCAGCGCGCAGATGTGATAAGCCCCATTCATCGACATATAGAAATGGACCGGTAACTCTTTGGGGAGAACTGAAATGGGCTCTAGAGAGAGAAAAAACATATGAGATGTCGACCTGCCTTTATCTATTTCAGAACTCTGTCAAGTGATTTGGTGGCCCCCGGTATTGCCTAAATATTATATACGGTTAATTAAAAAAAAGATAAACAATACATTAGAAATTTGTAGTCATAATAAATGAAATTTTAAAGAACATTCATGTAAAATAACCTGTTTCAGATAGATTATTTTAAAAACTTGGTAACCTTGAATTCTTCTTGAAATTGGATTGAAAATGCTACAATAATAATCGTTTTGTGAGTTAAAAATAATGTAAAAACTGTCACAAATTTGAACAATATTTCTATAACATAAAAAATAATCATTTGTATTGCATAGGTACAAAACTTCATATTTTGAGGTTTTGTTTTTTTTGTAAAATTTTTTATTTTACTATATTCAATAACTTTGCTTACGTATGAAAACATATCCCCGTATAAACGTCTTGACAACGCCCATAAACTACACAGGCTGCTACAATTGTTTATATTTATTTACAATAAGTTATAATTAAATAAATTATAAATAAATCAATTCTGAAAAGTGTGATAAACGTCACATTATTGAGGCACTCGCGACACAAAGCACGGTCCTATGCTGCGCCAAACTTCACCCAACGAAAATATTCTCGACCAATCAGCTTTCTCTAGAAAGAGATAGATCTACATCTTATATGTTTTTTTCTCTCTAGAGCCCATTACCGTTCTCCCCACAGCATTGCCGGTCCATTTCTGTATGTCTTTATTGGTTGAATATTAGCAATAAATGACAAGATTACATTGAATTACCTTGAAAAATGACCTGTTTCTTAAGGGCAAGACTTTCTTTCCATTTCCCCGTTAGAGCCCAATAACTTTCATAGGGAACGTTTTTTTTTCGCAGAGCTGCAGTTTTCGAGATATTTGGTAATGTTTCTTAAAAGGGTTGGCTATTTAACTCTCTATAACTCGAAAACTGTCCATTTTCAGACTTTGTGCCCCATAACACTTTTGATCGAGACACTGAGAACTACAATTTTACGAAGTTAATCAAAATCGACCGAAAGCCATTTCATATACATTAGCTGCGGGGTCCTTTGAACAATCAAAATAAAGTGTCGAATAGCGGACAATATTTATAAAAAAAATCGATTTAACTAAAAATACCTACATGGATGTTTTTTAGGTTGCTGATTTTAAATACAAAGTTAAAATTGATAATGGCAAATTCAATATAACAGATCATAACTGTAAAAATAAAACTATTTTGCCGATAAATTGGTACACTGCGGTTTTTTTCAATGATAACGAACATGCTAACGGACGTCCCAACACACTTTTTTTGTGGGTTAATTCAAAAAAGTTTGAATTTAGCAAAGTGTGATTAATTTGCATAGCGCTTAGGAAATAGTATCGATTTTTTCAGTGTTAGATTCCCCATCTTTTTTCCTAGGATACGAAATATTTTGCCTTCAAAATCTGGCAAATGATAGCGAACATGCTAACGGACGTCCCCACACACTTTTTTTGTGTTTTTTTATCAAAAAATTTTGGATATTGCTAACAACGTGCGTGTACATTTCGAGGTTATGTGTGTTACAGTTCACCCGAGCGTTGCTTCCAAACTACACAATATTTTTGGCTGAAAACTTTGGACTTACACATAAACATAGTAACTAATCTCCCGGAACTAACCTTGTTTGCAGGCAATCAAAAAATTTTATTTCATAAACTAGTATCAACGTGGTCGTTGTTCCATGCAGGGGCATTATAGCAGCCCTGCTGTTTGAGTAGATACGCATTTTCCTTTTTTTGCCATACTCCTTTGTCTTGTAGGCGCACTGGAGCATTAAACTAATATCAGATTTTATAACTGTGGCTTAAGACCCCATCACGATTGTGAAGGCCATTCAATTAGTTCGAAGACATACACCAGCTCCTACGCTTTCCTTGTACCTGTAGCTTCTGTAAACCAGTTGTCTCCATCAATGGGCAGGTGTGCGTCACTGTTAGTCTATGGAGGCGCATATACCAGGCATATCGTCTAACGCACGTGCATGCGCGCATGACGTAAGAACTCAGTGTGCGTGCGAAGTTGGTCTTAAAGTTGTTTATTTATAATAAAATAAAGTACGAAAAAGATTTATTTTGAAAGTTTTATTTCAGAAATGGAAAATTATGACATATTTAATGAGGTAACGGAACCAATTACTGAGGGGGATGAAATTGTCTGAGGTCAAAGATAAAGGTTTTTTTTAGGTGAGCTTTTGCCTTTATCATCATAAAAATTATATGTATACCATTTTAAGTTACAAAATGTCAAGTGTTTCTGCGACAATTTTATCTGAAATTTTAAGTATGTGTTAAAAATTCGTTTTTAATTTTTTGCTAAAAATTAACTTTTTAGATGAAAATGTAACTATTCCATCTTTATTGTAAATTGAGCTTTTTTAAATTAAACTATTTGGTTGAAAAGTTTCTTTTTATGTTTCGATTTCATACATTTTATTTAGTTAGTAATAAGTTCTTAAATGCTTTTTAATGAACTTGTAACTTCCTGTTTTAACCCTTAGCGGCCACACGACGTGATTAGTTACCCCAGGCTCAGAAAAAGTTAAATTAGAGGTCTAAAACTTTTGAAATTGATACAAGTAACGAAATCTGCCAGTATTAGAGAAGAGTGAGATGTGTTTTCATCACATATGAAGCCGAAAAAGCGCGTGGCGGCGCGGCGCTTTGAGCGTTCATTTTCTCGGCATGGCGAAACTAGTGACCCCAGTGTGGCCGAAACCGTAGCACGGCCCAGATCACATATATGACCAGTTTTTAGAGCGCCATCTATAAATTGACCGATAAAAATAATTTAAAATGTTGAAGAACTCTTCAACAAACAATGGAAAATTCGCTTAGAGGTTTTAAAACACCCATATGTCTTGTATAATTAGGTTTTTCAGCGTTTTAATTTTATGTTTAAAAAAATATATTTTCATTTTGCACAAAATAATTTTTTAAACTCTCTTCTTCGAATTCATTTGAATTCAAACTCTTTTTGATGGATAATAACAATAAATTTATATTTACTTAGCAGATTCCAAACTGCATTCATAGTGCACGCATGTATGCTTCGGTTAGTTTTGAATTCCATCACGGGGTGATTGTACACATGCTGACATTGGCGACGCATTGCGCATGCAATAAAGGCGCATCCACAGAACGCTCTTAGATGTGGTGCATTCCTGCAAGCATTTCGTGCGCCTACGTTTAGTAAGTTTAGTAGTAAATAGAGAGAAAACAACAGTAAACCAAGATATTGAAATGGTAGAATGAAGACAATATTTTTTGGATTTGCTAGGAGGAGTAGAGAGAAAACTTAGAAAGGGAGGAGAGTATGGTAGAGAAAGAGACGAGCAAGAGGACATAACAAGGGAAGAAATAGTGAAGGTGTTAGGAATAATGAAGGATGGAAAGGCACCTGGTATAGATGAGATTTTAAATGAAGTATGGAAATATGGAGGGACGGAACCAGAGGAATGGGCATGGATAATGTGTAATCGAATATGAAAACGAGTGGCCAGAGTTATGGAAGGAAGAAGTAGTGATATCATTAGTGAAGAATGGCACAGGAGAGACGTTTAAGATTATAGGGGTTTGAAGCTGATGCCAACATTGTATAAAGTATATGTTAAGCTTTTGTTGGAGAGATTGAAGAAAGAAGTTATGGAAAAAAGATTGAGCCACCGAATAAGACAGGGTTTAGATAAGGAATGGGGAAGGAAGAAAGAATGGACGGGGAGATGGAAGGGAATAAAATTAGAAGAAGTCCAAAAGTTTAAATATTCGTTGCTATGGTAACCAATATGGCCATGGGGCTGGTATGCGCAAAATGGACAAAAACGGCACGCCTCTCAGCTAGACCATGAGTGGGTTGAATCATAATTAACAGCATGTCGCTCTTGCGAGTAGACCAGTAGTTGTGAAGCAACACAGTACAGTCTTAAGGCTAAAATATGAACGAGTTTTAGTGATTTCTATTTCCCCTAGGTGGCGTCTGTGTTGATGCTTATGTGGTAGAAGGGGATGATCAGGAATATAGGAACATGGCGGACATGTAAATAACTAGTAAGTGATTATATTAATCACGTCTTCAGATTATTTACATTTTCTGTTTGAAACAAATTTACATTATTTTTAAATTTAAAAAGAGACCGATCTGTTCAGAGTGGTACTCAAGTGTTAGACTTAATGTCTCTGTTTAAATATTTTTTTCATTTGGAATTATGGGAAGAATAATTTGCATGATATGGGTGGAAGAGCAGCGTGGAGGGGCTGTTGGAATAGAGCTGTAGTTTGTTCTATCTCCACTGGATGAGGCCACTTCGTTACTTTACTAAGTAACATCAAAACTTAAAACTTTACTAAAACTTTACTAAGCAACATCAAAACGTACCAGACGTTTATTTTGAGTTGTTTCCGAAAATAGCAATTGAAAGAAAATGGAGCAAGGAGCTGCATCATCCTCCAGTCTTGCATCAGATGAGGTGCTTCTTAATTTTCTTCATAGTAAGAAATCGAAAAAACTACTCAAAGAAGCTCTAACGCACTGTGAAGAGCTCTAGTTGAAAAATAATTTCATCTTGGAGAACACACGGACGACGATTTCGGAACAGGCGGTACTAATGGGCAAAGAAATATTCCATTGCACCGTGGAAATGTTAAGAGAAAAAGTTATCGTAGAGGATGAGGCATTAATTCTTCTCCATGATGAAGATGCTGATCATCTGTATGAGCCTTCTGAGGAACGTGAGACTTCAGACTCTGATGAATAAGAGGCTACCTGAGAACAGAGAAGAAAGTTTAAATATATGTATTCCTCACGAAGGAATAATAAGGAGACCTAACTCCGTTCCCCCACTTGGCAATAAAAACATTACCGTAAGTGATACGTACATTAAAGGAAGATCTTAGATTTGAGTGCGCAGGTGCGCTGTTGTCCTCTTCCTATACATGGAAAAGTGTGCGAGTGAGAAAGTTGGTCAAATTGACGTAAGTTGAGAGGTTCTATTTGTTTGTTTTGATGCAAGTGTCAGAAATGTGTTCTAAGCCATGAGGTGTCAAGTTCCGGGTTGTGGACGAAGTTACACGCCGAAGAAGGCAAATACACTTCGTTTTTTTTAAAGTCTTCACTGTCAGTACAATAAACGGCTAATATATTTTATTGTTTTTCCTAACTGTCATTTAATTTTAATAGAAATGATTTAGAAATTTAATCTTTATTTTTTTATTTTATTTTTCTATGTACAGGAGACGCAGTTGCAAATGTGACAAGAAATTTTAATTCGTTCACACATTTTTCAAACAAGTACCAAAAATACTGTTTATATATTTATTTTGTGTATCTTTCGTATGATGATCAATAAAAGAACACGACCTCTAACTTACGTCAATTTGACAAACCTTCTCACTCGCACACTTTTCCATGTGTAGGAAGAGGACAACTGCGCACCTGCGCACTCAAATCTAAGATCTTCCTGTAATGTGCGTATCACTTACGGTAATGTTTCTATTACCAGTTTCAGATGGCTTCCCACTGGCAGTTGGGTCACCTTATTATTCCTTCGTGATATTCCTTTGGAAACGAAGTTTAAGGTACTGAAGTTAGCCAGGGAACATCAGACTTGGAGCCTAGAGACACTTCAGAGAAAAGACTCGCGGAGTTTGAGGAGGAAGGATAAACTGAAACGTTGGGAAAAAGGCGTCTAAAATGGAGGGATGGTGTACGACAAATATGCTGCCATTGAATTATGAACGTATTTCCTCCCAAAATGGAAACTGGGGAGTGGGGGTGACATATACATATATATGCGGCATTCCATGCCAAATCAGCCATTCCCTCTGCAGTTCAATTTTTAAGATAAATTAATGTTATTGGGCTCAACATTTTCATTAACTCTTCTAGTTTCTTATGCCATATGGTGATTTTTTACATTCTCATTCCTGAGAATGAATGTAAACGTCCAAATTTTCTATCTTTGTTTTTTAAAGGATCTTTACATTTCGGATTTGTCCAATCAAGTCCGCATTTGATACACTTCTGAAGTTACCCAAAATAAAGGCTAAGTTCGTTAATCAGATATTTTGAACCAAAATTAAAAATAGGGAGCATTTTCAGAATTTTGAAATTTTAAAAATTTTTGTCGAAGTTTCTTATAGATGGGTGAAAGACTTGCTATTTATTTCATAGATCCAAAAATTTAATTCAAAATTTTCACTAGATACCAAATATATTCAAAAACTATTCTAGCCAAATTTCTTCATTAGCCCAAAATTAAAAAAATTAGAGCCTGTATAACCTAACTTTTAGGCGCGAAGCCCGATTATCGCAATGAGAGTGTAATCGTCAAGGCCGCAGGTACTTTGAGAACCTTCTTTAATGACAAATTGAAAAAAAAGTGTTCAGCTTAACTTAAGAAAACGGAGAATGATTAAACAACCACAGCAGGGCCCTATTAGGATCAGGAATAATAAAATGTGAACATTATTTTGCAATATCAGAATAAGCATTACCAGGCCAAGGTACACACAAAACAATTGTAATAGACATTTGATATAATAGTTTTTAACATAGAATGTAGAAAATTTCGCATTGTAGTCTGTGCACAAGTGTGGAGGGTAATGAAAAGACCGAGCGTGGAGCGCGAGATAAATATATTATCGAGCGCGAGAACCAACAGTCGCGCGCCCTAGGCGCGCTCAAACTAGCGAGCAAAAGTTAGTAACTGTCAAATTTGTTCGTTTAACTTGAATATAACTTGGAATAAAAGACAATTTTTTTATTGCTATGGGCTTATATATATTTAGTATCGTTGATTACGAAAACTTTATCAAATTAGAAGAATTTCGAAGTGGCGGATCCAATCATTAGTTTTTCACAATTTCAAGATGGCGCATGAAATGAGATTTTTCGCACATTAAATCGTTTTACGTGATTATATGACATGTTGGTTTTCAAGATACGGGGTTTCATGGTCGCGGATTACGATTTTCTCATTATTTTTACAAAACTTGAAGATGGCGAATCCAGGATGGCCGCTGGGAACAGGTCATATAGAGCCATTAAAGTATGCATTTTCATATTGTTGGAATACCCGTTGGATTATCAAGTATCATATAATATGCGTTAGGAACTCGATTTTATGGAAAAAGTCTATAATAGAGTCATATTATGTAAACCTTCATTACTAGAATCATGTTTTTAATAGCATTATTGTACAGAATAAAGTTACAGGCAAAACGACAATGATAGTTTAGGAAAAAGGTATTGAAAAAAAGTGCTCTGGATATATAATGCTATATTGCCGACGGCAAGTTAATAAAAAACTCGTTAATAACTCTTTCAGATATTTTTAGCAGTAATGCATAATATATCCTGGTCCAGAGATATTTAATCGTCTGAAATTGAATACAGGTAAAAGCTATTTATTTCATATTAATGTTCTTAACTCTCAAATAAGTAATTATTTTCACTAACTTAACTAATTGATTTCAATTAGCCATCTTTAAGTTTTGTAAAAATGATAGGAAACTTGTAATCCGTGACCCCGAAAACCCTTCTTTTGATACCCAAACGTGCTATAATCACGTAAAACGATTTAATGTGCGAAAAATCTCATTCCATCCGCCATATTGGATTTGCCATTTGTAAATTCTTCTAATTTGATACATTTTTCGTTTCCAACGATACTAAAAATATATAATAAGCCCATAGCAATAGAAAAAATTGTTTTTTTTTTTCTCAAAGTTACATTCAAATTAAACGAACAAATTTCACATTTACTAACTTTTGTCAACTAATATAGGTCCGCCATTTTGAAAAATAAAAATATCACCATACAGGATAAGAAACTAGAAGAGATAATGAAAATGTTGAGCCCAATAACACATTAATTTATCTTAAAAATTGAAGGAACTTTCAATGAGGAATCCAGTGGCGACCTTAAGCTTGACATTCAAGGTTATTTTAAGGTCAAACTTGTTTTTTTAAAATGGTAACCCCTATTTTTCACAACGGCAATCGAAAGAACGGGAAATTTTAGTCCAAACATGTGCGCAGGTCGTGGGTCAAGGATGACCTTGAACTTTAAATAAAGGTTTTAGGCTTGACCCAGGTATGGGTCGGGTCCAATCTGTACTGCTTCGGCTTAGGTACAAACAAAGTGAAAACAGTTGAGATCGAATTCACAGCTATTTTTTTTTTTTGTATTACAGGTTATGGCGAGAAATATGTAAGAATGAGTATTAGAAGCAGCTAGTCATTTCAGAGACTCGAATGTCAAGTTCCAGGAATCGCTGTCCTGGGCCAAAAAAATCATGAGGAGGCACAACATTCGCCAAAGGAAAGTTACCAAATACGTACCCTGGGAAACCGTAGGAACCAAAAAGAGCCTTTACAAAGTACCCGCAAACACCCCATTGGGTCCCCATTCGGTTCCTTTTTAAAAAAACTAAAAAAAAACAGCCACGTCAACTTTTAAACTGTTGAAATTCGGATTCTATGTTAAATTTTCTATTAGAAGCTCACGAAGTAATCGCAATACTTTTTTTTGCAACGTTAAAAATGTTTAAAAATGTCATTAACTTCGGCGGAAAGTGACTTCAAGCGCATCCATAATAGCTGAAGCAGTATGTTGCGCGCGAAGTTTAAATATATATATATATATATATATATATATATATATATCCACATTTTCGAACATATCGAGGTGCTGCCCTCTACAATTTTTCATCGTTTCTATGGCAACCGCATCCACACGATCATATCAACAGGCGGGGTGTGCCAATGAACTATTTTGTTGAAACTTTGATTATTTTGTGAAGAATTCAACTTGTTTGTTAAAAAAATCATATATTCTTTTTCATAATTGAACTAATTTTGTTGAACAATCTTTTTTTTTATCGAAAATTAAACTTTACTGTTGAACATTTGTATTTTTGGCTTAAAAATTCATCTTTTTGTTTAAAATACCTATTGTATATCTTTCGAAAATTAAAACTACTTTCTTGAAATATCATCTTTTTTCGAATATTTAAGTTTTTTTAATGAAAATTGGTCTTTTTGGACAGAAAATTGGTCCTTTTTATTAAAAGTGTCATCTTTTTGTTTTTGGTAGAAGTCATATTTTTGGTTGCAAATTAATCTTTGTTGCTTGAACATAAACTGTTTGGTTGGAAATTCCACTGTTTTTGGTTGGAGTTTAATACGAGGTGTGTTCAAAAAGTAAGGTGACTTTTCAATTTTCGCGGGCTACGTACATGCAAGTTTTAAATTTTTTGTTTTGTTGTATTGGTACACTCGTCACGATCATATGTTCACAGTTTTGACTATATAGCTCGTGTTGTTTTTCTGGCAGAGGCGTAGAAGGTTAGAAGGGTTTGGTGTGCTCGGCGATTTTCTTCTTTCGAAAAAAATGGAGCAAAGAGTTTGCATTAAATTTTGTGTGAAAAATCGAATCCAGTGCTCTAAAACTCTTGAAATGTTGTCAGTTGCATACGGTGAGTCTACTCTGAGTAAGAAAAATGTGTATAAGTGGTACAAGCTGTTCCAAAAAGGCCGAGAATGTCGAAGACGAACGTCGCCCTGGACGTCCCAGCACGTCAACAACAGATGAAAACGTTCAAGCAGTGGAAGAAATGGTGTTGAAAAATCGCCGAATTACCATCAGAGAAGTTGCTGAAGATGTTGGCATATCGGTTGGCTAATGCCATGCTATCTTTTCGAACGTTTTGGGCATGAGACGTGTGTCAGCGAAATTTGTTCCAAAACTGCTGAATTTTGATCAAAAGATCCATCGCATGACCATCGCTCAGGAGATGTTGAATAAAGTCAATAATGATCCTGATTTTCTCAAAAGGGTTATAACTGGGGATGAATCGTGGGTATATGGTTATGACGTCGAAACTAAAGCCCAATCGTCTCAGTGGATGCATCCTGAGTCTCCAAGACCGAAAAAGTACGTCAAGTTCGGTCAAATGTGAAGGTTTTGCTCACTGTCTTCTTTGATTACCGTGGCGTAGTGCATCAGGAATTCTTACCACAAGGTCGCACGGTCAATAAGGAGTATTACCTTCAAGTTATGCGCCATTTGCGAGAGGCAATACGCAAAAAACGTCCGGAACTTTGGAAAAACAATTCGTGGCTTTTGCATCACGATAATGCACCTGCTTATTCATCGTTGCTTCTGAAAGATTTTCTGACCAAAAGCAGCACCACAGTCATGCTTCAGCCTCCATATTCACTGGATTTGGCCCCCTGTGACTTTTTTCTTTTCCCAAAACTGAAGAGACCCATGAAAGGACGTCGATTTTCAACGATTGAGGAGATAAAAACTGCATCGTTGAAAGAACTCAAGACAATACCACAAAATGATTACCAGAAGTGCTTCGATGATTGAAAAAAGCGTTGGCGCAAGTGTATTATATCCGAGGGGAATTACTTTGAAGGGGACAACATAAATATTGAGGAATAAATGAATATTTTTTGAGAAAACCATAAAGTCACCTTATTTTTTTAACACACTTCGTATTTTTGGTTTAAAAATTCGACCATTTAGTTTACATTTGAACTTTTTGGTAAAAATTTAATTATTTGATAAAAATTCAACTATTTTGTCCAAAAATCATCTTTTTCGGTCGTAAATTTAACTGTTTTGTTGAAGATTCCTCGTTTTTTATTGAAAATTCACCTTTTTTGGTAGAAATGGCATATTTTTAGATAAAAATTCATCTTTATTGGTTAAAAATATACTGTTTTATTGAAAATTCAACTTTCTTCTGAAACATTCAACCATTTGGTTTAAAATGCAACTGTTTTTGGTCAAAGTTCTTTTTTGTATGAAAATCAATTTATTTTATTAAAAATTACACTTTTCCATTGGAAATGCAACTTTTCTTGGTTCAAATTTAATCCTTTCTTTCTGAAATTGGACCATTTTCTTACAAACTCAACTGTTCTGTTAGAAATGGAACTCTTTTGTTAATAATTGTATTATTTTATGAGAAATTTAACTTGTTCGTTAAAAAAACTCATATATTCTGTTTTATAATTGAAGTAATTTTGTTGAATAATCCTTTTTTTTGGTAAAAAATTCAACTGTTTATTTTACTTTCCTCCATTTAGATAAAAGAATCATCCTTCTTCATTGAAAATTGGTATTTTTAGATTCTCATCTAATCAGAAGGTATTGGTTTTATGTAAAATTTCACTTTGTCGGTTTTCATAAAACCTTGACGTTTTGAGATTCACTGAGTTAGAAAAAACGATTTTTTTAAGGTGTTTGTCTGTCTGTAGTCTATATTCTGTAGGCACGATAACTTTCAAAAAATTGACCCGATTGGATTCTGCTTTGGAACACTTTTTTAAGCCCTAAAAAGAAAGAACAAGTTCGTGAACCAGCTATTTTGGATCGAAATTCAAAAGTGAGCACGTTTTCAACATTTTTAGGACCACATTTTTTCAAGATTTCAAAATTCTATGAACGGTTATTCATAGCACTTAGAATCTCAAACAATTTATCCTAATGACTTTTTTCTATTAAAAGAAAATCATTAGAGTTCAAGCGTTTTCAAAATAAAAAAAAAAACTAAAATGAACATTTTGAGCCAAACAACGCATGGTATGAAAAAAAGTCAGGAGAAGAAAAACGTTGATTTTTGAAAGCCCTACAAGATGGTAATAACAACTTTTTTGATTTGGTCGAAATCTTCAAAATCAAAATTTGATCGTACCTCAACTTTTTAGAACCACATTTTTTCAAGATTTTAAAATTCTATGGACGGTTATTCATAGTATTCAGAAACCCAAAGAATTTATCCCAATTAATTTTTTTCTATAAAAAGAAAATTATCAGAGTTAGAGCATTTTGAAAACAAAAATAAAAAAATAAAAACTAGAATGAACATTTTAAGCCAAACAACGCATAATATGAAAAAAAGTCAGGAGAAGAAAAACGTTGATTTTTGAAAGCCCTACTGGATGGTCATAACAAATTTTTTAATTTGGTCGAAAAGTTGAAAATTCAAAATTTGATCGTACCGTAACTTTTTGAAACCAATTTTTTTTCAGGATTTCAAAATTATATGGACGGTTATTCATCTTACTCAGAAACTTTAAAAATTTATCCTAATTACTTTTTTTCTGTAAAAATCAAATTATCAGAGTTAGAGCATTTTCAAAATCAAAAAACAACTAAAATGAACATTTTAATCCAAACAACGCATGACATGAAATAAAGTTAAGAGAAGTAAAACGTTGATTTTTGAAAGCCCTACAAGATTATCATAACAACTTTTCTCATTTGGACGAAAAGTTGAAAATTCCAAATTTCATCATACCAAAAATCTTTAAGACCACATCTTTTCAAGATTTTAAAATTCTATGTGGTGTTATTTACTGTACTCAGAAACTCAAACAATTTATTTTTATGACTTTTTTCTATTAAAAGAAAATTACCAGAATTA
>NC_046665.1:16414974-16419474 GCF_010883055.1 Belonocnema kinseyi | reverse complement strand
TTAAATGAATATTTTAAGCCAAACAATGCATGATATGAACAAAAGTCAAGAGAAAAAAACGTTAATTTTTGAAAACTCTACAAAATTATCATAACAAATTTTTTGATTTAGTCGAAAGTTTAGAATTTTATCGTACGAAAAATAATGAAAAATCCAAAAAGTCCGTTTTTTGGTCAAATTATCCAAGATACGAAAAAATGGAATAAACTAAAATTACGTGCCCTGAAGAGATCTACAAATTTTTAAACAGTCACTTTTCGATAGGACGCGTAGTTTTTGTTTTTAGCCGTAAAAAAGAATATTAAAAATTAAAAATAAATTAAATTTTTGGACTAACGACATAAGCTACAAAAAAAACTTGTTTATCCAAAAAAAGGCTACAAATGTTGATCATTACTGTTTCATAGGATGCGCAGCTTCTGTTTATTCGCAAATGAATCAAACTAAAAAGATTAATTTTTTGACAAACAACGCAAGCTATGAAAAAAATAAATAAACTCGTTCAAGTTTTTATGAATAATTTTTTAGAGGGCACTTAGTTTTTTCTTTAATCGTAAGATATAACCTTAAAATCTAAAAAACTAAATTATTTTACTACACTTTTTTAAATAAATATTTTTTGTAAAACGAAACAGGGTATGCACTAAAATTAAAAGACAAAAGTTGTTCACCCAAGAAGATCTATAAATTTGTTATTAATCATTTTTAAATAGGACGAGTATATTTTCTTTTAATCGTAAAAAATAAGATTGAAAATAAAAAAATTAAATTTTTATTGATTCTCGCGCTTCACACTCGATGATGCATTCACCTCGCGATACACGCTCAGTCTTTGTGTTTACTCTACATTTGTGCGCAATTTTTTAAAAATTAAAGGTCAAAACATCGATAACTTCTATTTGGTGATTGGGAATCCTCTTTTGCCGAACCTCTTTCAGCTTTAACGAATACATTCTCATTATGTATCTCGTTCTTCGAATTCGATGTTGTCGAAAGTGCAAACTTTTTTGCATTATTACATTCTCATCAGAGAAGGTATTAGATTTGTGTAAAATTTGACCCCCCCCCCAGTTTTTGTTAAATGTCCACGTTTTGAGACCCCCTGGATCCGAAAAACAGGTTTTTACGAATGTGTCTGTCTGCCTGTCGGTATGTCTGTATGTATGTATAGATGGCTGTCTGGCTGTGAACACGATAACTTTTGAACAAAGTAATCTATTAGATTGCCCTTTGGTACACTCGTTTAGTGTCCTAAACTAAAGGTCAAGTTCATTAGCCAGCCATTTTGGATAAAAATTCAAAAAGTGGGAACATTTTGAATATTTTTGAGACCACTTTTTTAAAAATTAAAAAATTCTCTGTATGGTTATTCATAGTATTCAAAAAATTGAACAATTTATCCTGATGACTTTTTTCCAAAAATCAAAAATTACTACAGTTATAGCATTTTCAAAATCCAAAAAAAAAAACTAAAATGAACATTTTAAGCCAAACAACGCATGATATGAAAAAAAGTCAAGAGAAGGAAAACTTTGCTTTCTGAAAGGCCTACAGGACTACGATAACAACTTTTTTAATTTGGTCGAAAAGTTGAACATTCCAAATTTGATCCTACCAAGAATAATGAAAAATTCAAAAATACCATTTTTTGGTCAAACTATGCAAGATACGGAAAAAATGAAAAAGCTCAAATTGCGCGCCCTGGAATGAACTATAAATTTATAATTAATAACTTTTCGATATAAGTTACGAAAAAAATGAGACAAAAATTGTTCATCCAAAAAAAAGCTACCAAAAATAATGAAAAATTCAAAAATTCCATTTTTTGGTCAAACTATGCAAGATACGGAAAAAATGAAAAATCTCAAATTGCGCGCCCTGGAAAGATCTATAAATTTATTATTAATCATTTTTCGATTGGACGAGTAGATCTTTTAATCGTATAACATAAGATAAAAAATCCAAAAATGAACTTTTTGGAAAAAGCACAGAAAAGACGAAAGAGGACATAGGCTCCTATATAGGACCCTATGTAGGTTTCTGTATTAGACCCTATGCAGATGTGCAGTAGTTTTTATTTCATCGTAAGAAACAACATTTAAAATAAAAAATTATAAAAACAAGGAAATAAGAATTAGTATAATTCAATTTTTATGCATATAATGAATTGTAATGATATACATTTATTCAAATGATAGATGTTTCAGAGCAGCTTAGAATACAATTTAAAGCAAAATAAGAAACAAATACAAAAATAATCATGATAAATACAATTTGCTTTTTATTTTGCAATTTTTTAATAAGTAATCCCAGGCAGGGTTACATAAAAAATGTATAATTATTGATATAAAAGTGTTGTGTATAATGTAGAAAAGTTTACATGTTGGACAAAATTGAGTGCGAAGCACGAGATACGTGATGAGAATGTGTTCGTTAAAGCCAAAAGAGCTTTAACAAAAGAGAGTTAAAAATCACAAAATTACAGTTGTCGGTCCGTTCACCTTTGATTTTAAAAGGTCTGTGCCCGAATGCGGAAGAAATGCAATACATAATCGAGCGCGAAGCGCGAGATAAATACAACGTCGAGCGCGAAGTGCGAGAACCTACAGTTGCGCGCCCTAGGCGCGCGCAGCGCCCCATCAGAGTGTCTTTTTGGGTAAAAAAAGTCATCTTTTTACTTGAAAATACTAATATATTTTGTTCGAAAATTAAAACTATTTTCTTGAAAAATCATCTTCTTTCGAATATTCAACTGTTTTGTTGAAAATTTGTCTTTTTGGATAGAAAATTCGTTCTTTTTGATTAAAAGTTTCATCTTTTTTTGTAGAAAAGTCATCTTTTTGGTTGCAAATTCATATTTGATGGTTCAAAATAAACTGGTTTGTTGAAAATTAAACTTTCTTCTGAAAATTCCACTATTTTGTTGAAAATGCGTCTCTTTTTGATCAAAGTTAATTCTTTTTTGGATGAAAAGTAATTTATTTTTTTATCAATTCAACTTTTTCATGGAAAATGAAACTGCTTTTGATTAAAATTTAATCCTTTCTTTCTGAAATTGCACCATTTCGCGAAAATTGAAGTATTTGATTACAAATGCAACTATTTTGTTGAAAATTTGACTATTTTGGGAAAAATGCAACTTGCTTGTTAAAAAAATCATATATTCTGTTGCATAATTGAACTAATTTGTTGAAAAATCTTTTTCTTTGCTCGCTAAATCAACTGTTTTTTTAGTTTCGTCCTTTTAGATAGAAAATTCGTCCCTCTTGATTGAAAATTGGTATTTTTTATTGAAACTTTATCTTTTTGATCGAAAATTAAACCGTATTGTTCAACATTTGTATTTTAGACTCAAAAATGCATATTTTTGTTTAAAAATAATAATCTATTTTGTTTGAAAACTACAACGACTGTCTTAAAAAATCATATTTTTTCGAATATTTAAGTTTTTTTTTTGAAAATTTGTCTTTTTGGACAGAAAATTCGTCCTTTTTGATTAAAAGAATAGCAACTGTTCTTGTTAAAAATTTAATCTTCTTTTTAAATTCGGCCATTTTTTTGGAAATTTAAGTATTTTGTTAGAAGGAGAACTATTTCACTAGTAATTTAATTATTTTCTTAAAAAATTAACTACTTGGTTAAAAAATCATCATTTTTGGTCGAGAATTCAACTGTATTATTGAAAATTCATCTTTTTGGTTAAAAATATAACTTTTTGGGGGTTTAATTCATTTTATTGGAAATTTGAACTAATTTGTTTAAAAAATCATCAAAAACTTGGTTTTTGGTGAAAATTCATGTATTTTGTTGAAATTATTTTCTTTTTAGAGAAATTTGATTATTTTGTTAAAGATTCAACTAACTTTTTAAGCAATTCTTAATTAAAATATTCTTATATGTCGATCCTGAAAATGCTTCACCTTGATTCAAAGAAACATGCTATCATTTTGTTAAACAAAAAATTTTCAGCTCAACCAATAGTCAACATCGCTAAAAAAAATGCTTAAATTGACCATTTTTGAAGGCTTCAAACACCACTGAATTTTTTCTCCAAAAAAAAAACAAACAAAATAATAGCATTTTTCTTTGATTCAAACTGAAGAAATTTTAGTTTCGACATATTCAACTTGTTTGAAAATATGTGCATAGGACTTTAACCAAAAAAACATGCCTTTGGCCATTAGCGAAAAATTGTAAATTGCGCGAATTTTTTTTTTAAGTTTTGTATTGTTTATTATCATTCACTAGCAAAAATTGTATATAGAAAAAATTTGCCACAATTTTTGAAGCAATAGGGAAATTTTTTGAATTTTAATAAATTTGAGTTTTCAATTCAAAGAAGGGAACAGAAGATATTAAACGATTTCAATTGTTTTTTTACTTTTTGTGGATATCAACCCAAAAATTTGTTTCGCTGAGCTCAAACGATTCGACTAATTTGAACATTTTCACTCCGGCCTAATATATAATGTATACATATTAATATAAGTATATTACTTA
>NC_046665.1:16413038-16414874 GCF_010883055.1 Belonocnema kinseyi | reverse complement strand
AATTTCTACTTTACTTTTTATTTTAAATACATATAAGACCTACGTTTTCTAGTTTAAGTAAGTACTTGTAATTGTTTTAAATTTTCTGAATAAATATATTTTTATAGCTTAAATGTAATCCTAATCTCTTTTATTTATCATCCCATTCCTTTAGTAAATAAGTTTTATGATTTAAATAATAGCATTAAAAGAATAATCTTGATATTTAATATCTAGTTAAAATCATGAGTGTATAGTCGTAGACTTTAATTTTTAGAAATGACGTCAGGGAATTTCCTTTTCTCGGAAATTTATCTCCAGACGTGTGTGCGAACAGTAGATAGACATGAAAGCACGTGCTCGGTTTAGCTTTAGTCAGCAGAAGGGGCGGGGAGTTTAGAGCCTCTCATGTGCTTAACATATGCCCCCCCCCCCCCCGTGACAGGGGTCAATGACCTCTCGGTGTTTTAGAAGGGAAGGCGCCAGTCTAGACAGGCGATCGAGGAGTGGGGTAGGCAGTGTGCCGCCCCATAGTTGCCCCTTACTAATAATGTAATTTATTATTTGCCTGTTAAAATAAACATCGCACTGCTTAATAATTGCACATGTCACCAATTCTTGATTGAGGCAAATTTTATCATAAATTATTGAATTTTTTCGACGTTCCCAAGAATCGACTATTAGTAAAAAAGCATTCTCTTTAACAAAGACTGAACAACCTTTTCAAGAAATTACTGACTGATATTGACATTGATGACGGCTTACCCTGGCGGACCGAAGGAACCGAATGGAGCCTCTACAAAGTACCCATAAAGACCACATTGGGTCCCCATTCTGTTCCTTTAAAAAAAACTATAGAAACAGCAAAATTAACTTTTAAATTGTTGAGATTTGGATTCTACGTTAAAAGTTGCATTAGAAACTCACGGACTAATCGCATTATTTTTTCTTGCAGCTTTAAAAACTTTAAAACATAGAATACATGTCATTTACATGGACCGAAAGCGCCTTCAAGTGGATCTTCTTTTCGTAGCAGTTAATAAGCGTTCCGTCGGTAACTTTAAGAATTTTGTTTGGATGCTAGCGCCACGCAGTGGAAACCTCAGTCAACAACACTGCGATACAAGTGAGAGCAAAGATATTTTACCTAGATGCGGCAAGGGTCTAGTTAGGCCACATGTCGCGAGAGCGCCGATATCTTCGTGATAATTCTGTATGAAATATAGATATAGAAAGAATGGGACGATTTTACCAATGTATGATAAATTTTACGGTTTGTTATACATAAATCAATAATACTAATAATAACAGCATGGAAGTAATTGAAGTTATTGATTCAAAATCCTCACCTTAAAATTCCATCTTTTCATTTTTATAATGAAAGCTTGTGAGAAGCAAGAAAATAAAAAGTTTTGTTTTTATATTGTATTACTAAAGAGGATAATTTGAACAATTACGCGAACATTTCGGACAATTAAAAGAATCCGTTGTATGCACAAAAAAATATTCACGTTACTTTCATATTTCTATTTAAAAAACAGGAAACTAAAAAATACGTTAATATAATATCAAAAACTGTTTTCTTTTGCTATTTTATTCATAAAAAGTATAATACTTGGAATTTTTATGTAAGCATTCCGGACAATTTAAAGAATTCTTTTTACGCGCAAAAAATATACACTCTCTTTCCATATTTCTATTTAAAAGATAGAAAACTGAAAAATGCGTAAATATATATTCCGCTAATTAATTAATTAATTGTTTAATTAGTAATATTATTGAACAAATTAAAAGTCAATGAAATTATTTCAGCACAATTATTTTTTGCGAGCAGGTACGTATTATTAGTTAATTTTT
>NC_046665.1:16403656-16412938 GCF_010883055.1 Belonocnema kinseyi | reverse complement strand
AGCGGGTGCTAATCTGGAAAATTGCACCCGCTCCCAGCGAAATCGCGGTAAAATTTCAGCCACAACCACGTCTCACGACCGTGAGATAGGTGGTTACAGTCTTTAAAGGAATCAATACGACGATCCAGCAAAAGCCTCGTGCACCCTAAGAATACGGAGCGACCCAAGGACTGCCGCTTTCTGCAATTTTTCCGCAAGTGTTTTAGCATATTGTTGACACGCAGGGATGCTTTATAGGCCATTAGCGAGTGAAAGCTTGGCACCTCCAAGAGCGCCGGTGACAAGGACGATTAGTTTAACAGAATATTCCGGGTACAATCGTTGCAACTCCTTTATAAGGTATCGATACCTCTCTTTCTTTTCATTCTCCTTGGTTATGATGTTTTTGTCAGCTGGTGCCGAAAATTCGATAACGAACATGGTTCGCTCCTCGAAGTGAAGAAGAACCATGTCAGGCCTCGAGTGAGCAACAGAAATAATTGTTGAGAACATAAAGTTTCAGTGTATGCGGCACTTCCCATTTTCGACAATTGACTCGATTTCCCTCGGAGCATTTAGAGGAGCGATATTAAGGTTAATACCGTAAGAGTGATAGAGATGGTAATAAAGCACTCTTAGTGTCGCATTGTGCCTTTGAATGTAGGTCGTTCCTGCGTGAGCTGAACAACTAGATAGTATGTGAGCTGAATGCTCGGTGTGTGCATGGCACGGCCTGCAACTATCATCAGGAATGTCTTGGTTCAAAATGTGGTGACGGTATGTTAAGGTGGAAATGACAGCGTTTTGGCATACAAAAATGAAACCCTCCGTACCAGACTTCAATCCGGGCGATTTAAGGAAAGAAAACGTTAGCTCACAAGACATTGACTGATCCTTTACAATTCTGTGGAAGATACCGTGCATTCTCTTATCGAGGAGCTGTTCACGAAAGTTTTTCTCTTGTGCTTTCTTAATCCGGGCTTTCAGGAGTGAGTACTCGTGATAGATTAGATTTGATGCATTTCGCTCACCCCTAATACTGAAGTTAAGTCCGAGCGTTTCAGCATCCTCCTCCGCTGCTTTGTACAGAAACGCTCCCTTGCCCACTTCTTCGTGATTCCTGACCATTTTAAGAAGGGGGTCTCTTCCATTTGCAACTCTATGTGCTGTACCCAGAATAATCGTGTTGTGAAGACATTCAAGACTCAATATTCCGCGACCACCTTGACGGCGTGAGATGTACAGTCACGGAACGGAAGACTTAAGATGCATGCTTTTGTTTATGTGCATAACCTTTCTTGTCCCGATATCAAGGGATCTGAGCTCGTTCTTCGTCCATGGAACTACTCCAAATGAATAGAGTACTACCCGGACGACAAGCATGTTCGTTGCAGATACTTTGTTCCTCGCCGACAGTTCAGAAGACCAAATCTGCCGGCTGAGACGTTTGTATCTGCTTCGGAAAGTATCCTTTATAGATGTCACATCCTGAATGCGGCTCTGTGGCACGCCCAGGTATGTATAAGTCTCTCCAGCGCAAAGGTGTCGTATAGCCCTTCTATCAACGAGCGCAGGATCTTCAGGGATGCCATTAAGTTTTCCTCGCTTCAAATAAACCTTGGCGCATTTGCCCTGAAAGACACCTATCTGAAAGGTGACCTTGTTAGTTGTCATACGATTTTTTCCAGATGAGATCGTAAATCTGGTTTTCCAAAGCGGCATCAATCTCTCTATGCACCTAACTCTTTGCGGATGAACCTTTAAGATTTCCAATAGACAGATGATAAGTCTATGGGAGGTCGAATCGAAAGCTTTCCGATAATCAATCCAGGCCATCGATAGGTCACATTGGTTGAATGCTGCATCTTTGCAGACACATCTATCGATGAGCAGGTTCTCCCGACATCCCGCTATGCCTTTCTTTGAGCCTCGTTGTTCATACATTTCTTGCCACACAGGTTCAATTGCCCGAACAAGTGATTGGCCTGCAACTCTTCGGGTCAGCTAAGTTGCCTATTTTCGGCAGGAGTATTGTGCGCCCTTCTACCAACCACTCCGGAATCAGCTCTTCAGACTTTAAATATGTGGTGAACATACCGGCCAAATGCTGATGGGTTAAAGAAAACTTCTTCTATTAGAAGGTTACCTTCATGGCTTTTTAAGGTCAACTTTGTTTTTTTAAATGGAAACCCCCTTTTTTTACATCTGCAATCGATAGAGCGGAGAATTCTACGTTCTGGTGCGTACCCAAGTCATAGATCAATTGCAACGATCAAGGTCAGTTAGAGGTTATTTGAAATTAACAAAATTTTCCAAGAGATCAGTGTAATTCCTGCAGTAAATTTCAACGAGGAATTCAATGGTCACCTTTATTTTGACCTTGAAGTTGACTTTCATGGCTTTTTGAAGGTCAACTTTGTTTTTTTAATATAGAAACCCCCTTTTTTACATGTGCAATGGATAGAGCGGAAAATTCCACGTTCAGTTACGTACCCAAGTCATAGGTCAATTGTAACGGTCAAGGTCAGTTAGAGGTTATTTGAAATTAACAAAGTTTTCAAGGAGGTCTGTGTAATTCATGAAGTAAATTTCAACGAGAAATTCATTGGTGAGCTCTGTATTGATCTTGGTTACAGCGTTTTGAATATTGTAAAATCATAAGGAAATTTTTCACTACAAGTTCCAGGTGTTGTGGTGAGAGTTCTGTTCCACTCCGAAGAGTGATACAGTCCCATACGCACTTTTCGTAATGTAGAAGGGCTAAATACTGTCGCAGAATCAACAATTAAAAGAACTGTAAGGCGCTTTATGAATCATGGATCTATCAAGGACCTTCATGGAACTGGTCGGCCAAAATCTGCAGGATCTGAGGAGATGCAGATGGACATAGCTCTGGAATTTGTTGAAAACCCACACCTTAGTTCATGTCGAGCTAGTGATGAGCGTGACGTGGCTCCTGAGACAGTGCGAAATATTTTAAAAAGCATTAATTTCAATCCTTACAAAGTTCATCTGGTACAAGAGCTCAATGAAGACGATTCTGATGGTCGGGTAGAATTTTAGGAAATTATGATGGACAGAATTGATAGAGATCCTCTTTTCTTGTACAATACAGTATTTTCAGATGAATCTACTTTCACTTTAAAAAGTGAAGTTAACAGGCAAAATTGTAGATATTCGTCCGACACAAATTCTGATTGGATGTTGGAGAGTCATACGCAATATCCACAAAAGATTAATGTTTGGGCCGGTATCTTGAATGATACATTGATAGGCCCTTTCTTCATCGATGGTATATTTGAATACTCAGTTCCCTCAAAGGTGGATTGGAAGAAGGGGTGAAATCGAGTAGCCTGAGCGATCTCCTGATCTGACGCCTCTCGACTATTTTCTTTGGGGTTATTTAAAGAGCAAAGTATACTTAACGCAACCGCAAAGCTTAGACGAATTGCAGAATTGAATTCTGCAGCAGGCTACTTTGATTGATAGGAAGATGATTCGTAATGCTGTAACTCATTTTTACAATCGCATAGCTTTTTGTCAAGAAGCTCAAGGTTTTCAGTTCAAACATCTTCACTGAAGCGTGAGAGGCAAGGGGACTCACGCTAATCAAGCACCTTAAAAGGAACAGAATTTACTACGTCCACGTCATTGTTCCTGGGTAATGCTAAAAGTAAACGTGAACTGCTTCAAAAAAACCTTGAACAAACCTTGAAGATCATTACCAAGATCAATACAGAGCCCACCAATGAATTTCTCTTTGAAATTTACTTCAGGAATTGCACTTACCTCTTGGAAAACTTTGTTAATTTCAAATAACCTCTAACTGACTTTGAATGTTATAGATGACCTATAACTTGGATACGTACCTGAACGTAGAATTTTCCGCTCTATCGATTGCAGATGTAAAAAAAGGGTATTTCCATTGAAAAAAAACAAAGTTGACCTTCAAAAAGCCATGAAGGTCGACTTCAAGGTCAGAATGAAGGTCACTATTGAATTCCTCGTTAAAATTTACTTCAGGAATTACACTGACCTCTTGGAAAAATTTGTTAATTTCAAATAACCTCTAACTGACCTTGAACTTTACAATTGATCTATGACTTTGGAACGTACCAGAACGTAGAATTTTCCGCTTTATCGATTGCAGATGTGGCGCATGGACAAAGAGATATATCACTGAATACGAATTATTGTTGTTTTTAATAATCCTCGAGACCGAGCTAAATTTCAACATCTTGCTGGACAAATATATCCAGAAAACCCTCGTTTTTACAAGAAGTCTATCAGGACGCAACATCTAAACCTCATGGTTGCCTTCTTCTCGATTTAAAACAGTCTACACCTGATAATTGTCGTTTTAGAACAAATATCTTTCCAATCGATGGATTTTCATATGTGTACACAGTCGTCAAAAATATAAAAGGAGGAGCGCGAGTTGATGAGATACCAGTTATACGTCTGTAATGGTGTCGAGTGCACGTAAACACATTGGTGAAAAAAACACAGCAGCATTGCATGCACTCTGTCGACTTGATCGTAATCAACGAAAAGCGATTCAGAGAACCGCCCATGCAAAACTCGTAAAATGTATATGCCAGTGTGCTCTAAATATTTTGACAGGAAACATAGCTTTAAAAACGCATGAAAAATACAAGTTAAAAAGCATAAAGATACTTTAAGAAAATTGGCAACATCGAAGGGTGCTTGGGGAAATAAAAAACGATTTATCATTCAGAAGGGTGGATTTTTACCTTTATTACTCGCTCCTGTTATCGGTAGTCTTCTCTCAAATATTTCCAGCTCAGCTAAATCACGAGAGTAAATATCCCTTTTCCGTTTATCAATTATGGAACATTCGAGAACGATGGTTTTTTGTGCAGAGCGAGCAGGTAGAAAAATTTCTACAACAAGGTTTCGCATTAGAGAATAATACTGTAAATACGAAAGCGCACGCTTCTTCGATAAATTCTGTAGATAATATCTTCTCTGGTGCTAACTACAAAGTTTCCAATCTCAATAATTCGACCCAAACTCCGGGTAATATTATGACCAGACTCGATGCTAAAATGAGTCAAATATTACATTCTCCATTTTTTAAAGATGAGTATGAAAAATGGAAAATGTATCAACAAGTTTTACAAAAAAATTTTAGTTTTTACCCGGGCAACATGGAAACATAAAAAACCGTTTAAAGAACAGGATAATCAGATAGATAAAAATATAGTTGATTCAAGTGATTTCAATTAAGAAAAAAGGTAAAACTGGCGGGCCGAGACCAGTTTGTCATGATCCTTCGTGAAATCGATATGTCTGGAGAGATTATCGGAAATAGGAAATACTGGAAAGAAGATATAATCTCTTCAAGACAGAAAGGTAGTTGACGCAGTCCCAAACTATCGCCTGGACTTTATGACTCACTAATGACAGAAATCAAAGGGGTCATTAGTGCTAACGAGATATACAAAGGGCTCACTGACACGCCAGGTAGGACTACGAAGCGAGCAACACCTCGTAGCACTGGTTCGGCTAAAGCTCAAGGGTCGAGAAGAGGTAGCAGTCAGTGAAGAACATTGTTTGCGAAACCATGAAATTGTTAGAAGTAATATATTTCGACCCATCCCATGAAGCCTCTTGCTCAGGTATTGAAAAACTCGCAATCACTGTGCGGGGAAGAGTCTCACGTGCAAAGGTGGTTAAATGGTTAAAATCTCAAGACTCATATAATCTACATATACCAATTCATTGAAGTTTCTGGAGAATAAAGTACGATATATCAAATATAGATGATTTATGGGAAGCAGATTTAGTTGATTTAAAACATTTAAAAGATTCCAACGATGGATACTAGTATCTACTGGTGGTCATTGACGTGCTGAGTAAATACGTTTGGGTTAAGCCTCTTAAAGATAAATCTGTGAATGAAGTGAGAAGGGCATTTGAAGTTATTCTTGATAAAAGTGAAAAGCGTTCTCCTCTCTGTCTACAGAGCGATAGAGGGAAAGAATTTCTCGGTGCCGGATTTCAAAATTTTGTATCGACATGGGGTATAAGATTTCGCTCTGTACGTGATCCAAATGTTAAGGCTGTTGTAGTTAAACGATTTAATCGTACACTAAAAGAACGTATGTAGCGCTATTTTACGCATAGTAATGGTAAAAAGCATAAATATAAGGTCACTGATTACGTACGGATTACTAGAGAGAAAGGCGCCTTTGCGAAAGGTTATGAGGCTGGATAGACAGAGGAGATTTTGATCATAAAACGAATAATTTAAGAGCTTGGACAAAATTCATATGTTTACGAGTTACAAGATCTGGCTGGTGATCACATACCAGGTGTATACATATGAAACCGGTATTTTTTCAAGAAAAAAACACATTTATTTCAAGAGAATGATAACAAATATTTTATTCAAAGTATGCGCCCTCGCTGGCTGCACATTTTGTCCACCTCTCAGGCAATTTATGGATACCTTTCCAAAAAAAGTCTTCGTTTTTTGAAGCAAACCAGTCATCGAGCCATTTTCCAACATTTTCGTAAGAAGTGAAGCGCTGTTCGCTGAGTGCGTGCCCCATCGATGCAAATAAGTGGTAGTCGGATGGAGCCAAGTCTGGTGAGTAAGCGGGGTGGGGTAGCGGTTGCCAGAAAGAAAAAAATAAGGAGAATTATGAGAGAAAAATGAATTAAGCAAAAATTTACGGTGAAGATTTACTTGTTAAATACTCGCTTCCTTACGTTCTCAAAGAGGACGCCGAGTTGTCTGAGTATTATACCTGTCGATACCCGAAACTACATTTTTGCATCCACACAAGTTACACACTTTTCCTCTCCAAATTGCATTTCACTTCTTCATACTGAATTTCGAACGATAGAAATAGATATAAGAGATCATGTTGGGTTGCCTATACCATTCGAGTTTGGCACTCTGAAAGTGACACTTGTATTTAAAAAAATTGACTAAAGAAAGAGGAGAAGAAGAGAAACATTAAATGAGCAAGTAAAAATGAGTTATTACATAGATTACTACACAACACAAGTAGGTGGAGGGGGAATATCAAAAGTTTATGTCGGATCGTCGTAACCGAGAGGTTATGCAATGGGAAGTTTTCTGGGTGGACTTCTTCGACGTGTGCTACCGATACTGGCATGTAGTGCTCGTACAGTTGTCAAGGAGGTTCTTCGTACAGGTGTTAACTTGTTAAATGATGTTGATAATAAAGTACCTCTCAAGCAGGCATTTAAAGTTGGTTTCAAGGAATCTGGTCAAAAATTGAAAAGAAAAGCTTTGTATAAAATTGATAATCTTATGAATGGCTCGGGTTATAAATTTGGTGTGAGAAACTTCGAATGTCAGTTACCCGGAGTTCGCGGTATAGAGAGTATCGCGCAGCTTAGAAAATGGATTAAAAGGAAAAAAGTAGAGAGATTTGTTACAACGCATAAATCGAAGAAGAAGAAAAAAAGGAGTGCAAAATACGAAATCTACAAAGAAAATCAATAGTAGTAAAAAAATAAAACATAAGAAAACACAGAAGAAACAAAACGCACAGTGGGCTGGATCAGGAATTTACTATTCAAAATCACCTACAGCCTACAATTCTTAACCGATTTTCAATTCTCTTTAATAGAAATAATTATTATATATTATCTGTAAATAAATAATTAGGGGGTTTTCGAATATAATTGTTATAAAGAAATTATATTAATAATAACGTCAACATCATGAATTGTTTGCTTGGAAACAGGAGGTGTTAAAAGTGTGAGTATGATAAACAACTTACTTCATTCGATGTTCAATCAGGTGGACGTATATTTCAATCAAAAACTCGCTTCTCCTGCAAACAACGCATGCGCGTACAGAGCGTACCTAGAAACATTGCTCAATTATGGTCTAGCTGCAAAAAAGAGCCATCTGACTTCCGCTCTCAGGGGTGCAGATACTGCGGGAAAAATGGAAGATTTGACCTCCAAAAATACAGGCATCGATATTCGTCGATATTATTTTGGTGCAGGAACAACAATAGATCTAATAGGTTATCTGCATTGCGACATTCTCAATCAAAACAAATTTCTTCTCAACGGAGTCGGGATGCGTCTTCGACTCATACGTACAAAAGTTGCTTTTCGCCTTTTGGGCTCTGCCAGGACATGAAGTTTACACATTTTTGATGCACCGCTCCTTGTTCGTCGTTCAACAATATCACCCGGTATTTTACTAGCACACGCAAAAGCTCTATCACAAGGAAACGCAAAATGGCCTATAACGAGAGTCGAGGTCAAAGTGCTTACTTTACACGGAGACATTCATGGTGAAAATCTTGATAATTTTATTCTCGGACAGTTGCCTAAAAGAATAATTATCGGTTTCGTAGAGAACAGAGCTTTCAACGGTAACAAATCACTTAATCCATGTAACTTTCAAAATCACAACATTAATTTCTTATCTCTTTACGTCGACAGGCTTGGACAGAAAATGTCTTATCTTTTTACACTGTCACCGTTCTCTCATGAAAATTCGGCTGTGTAAACATTGGAAAAAAGGAGTCAGAAAAAATCTTCCACATATGTCATCATGTAAACGTCTTTTTCGAAGCCCCCAAGTTATCTTTCATTTCGTCCAAAGTAGTCTAACAAGTCGGTTGACTCCTAACGTGATTTTTCGTGTGTGTGTGTGTGCACGACACTCTACTCTTTGTCACCATCGTCTCCTTCGTCAAACTTATCATCAGTAAATATTCTTTTTTACGTGAAAAATATTATGGACATCGTGATTGATGTTCAAGGCTTTCGTGATCCTGAACATAACTTTATTGCAAAATAAGTGCCCGTCATTACACTAGATCATAACTATATTGGACGCTGGATAAATGGACCACCTTATCTCTTCTCGGATCTCTGTATCGCTGAGAAAGAACAAAATAACTGGCCCACCTGTTATTTTCACGGTATCGAATGGTTTGAGGGAGAAACTCCTACGAAGTATCTGTATTAAAATCTACCCGATGTTGCAAAATCAGCTGGTCAGATATATAGTAGAGGTCTGGAAAAAGCTGCACTTTTACAAGACATCACAAGTAGAAAGGTTATCGATCTAGAAGAATTAAGCTGTCCTTCTTTTAAAAAACTGGAATCCAATAAATATTACTGTTTTCATCACGGTGTGAAAAAGGTACATTTTTTAAATGTGCTGTAAATAAAACAGGCCGACAAAATTTGACAAAGGTCCGGAACCAGAGACCAGACATAGTATACCCGAAGGTTTTTGCTGCGCTGAATCCGAATCCGACCTCAGAAAAATTC
>NC_046665.1:16395559-16403556 GCF_010883055.1 Belonocnema kinseyi | reverse complement strand
GGTGAAATTTTTCATATTTGAATCCGCCATATCTCGGCTATGAAAAATCTTATCAAAAAGTTAGGCATCGCATTTTGAAGGTAAAGAGTAGTTCTTTACGATCCCATTGTCAGTTTGTGAAAAAAAAAATTTTTCGCGATGTTACGGGGCCTCGAACACATCGAAATAACGGGTTTTTGACACTTTTAGGTTAGAATATCTCGAAAACTGAGGGTGATGGAATTTTTCTGAGGTCAGATTCGGATTCAGCGCAGCAAAAAACTTCGGGTATAGTAGGTCTAGTCTCTGGTTCTGAAAATTGTTGGCCTGTGTAATGCAACTAAGCTGAAAAGCTGGCTTCAAAAACGAAGACAAGAAGAAATATCTCTTTGTGATTTTACTCGTTGCAGTCCGAGTACGCTGAAAACGACTGAATGCTCTAAAATTAACGATATTGGGACGGCGGTGACATCGAGGAAGGTCGCTGACAATATACAGATTTCTGTTAAAAAAATCAATCAGATCAAGAATGAGGTTTCTAATTCTGTACCAATACTGCCTCGACTTGGAAGTCCTGGAAATAGAGATGGACAGTCTTCGAATACTTCAATCACTTCAAGTAATACCAAGTAATGTTTTAATTATTTACTGTAAGTCTTAAAGTATCTCTCTCTCTCTTTTCATGCTGCGTCACTTATTTAGTGTTTTCATTCTAAGGTTTGTTTGAAAATTCTCGTTTGGAAGATTGGAAAATGTGTGATTTATTCAACGAAATAAAATGTCCCAGGCTACCATGTGTCATAATAAACATAATTATAATCATCATGTTTTTTTAATTTTAAATGCATATATCTTTTAATTTTAAGCTAATTACAAATTTTTTCAACTTATTAACCGTTTATTCTACTTGTAATTAGATGTATTTTTTTCATTCACTGAATTAATCTATTTTAATAGGTTTAAATGTAATTCTAATCTCTTTTATTTATCATCCCATTCCTTTAGTAAATAAGATTTACTATTCAAATTTTAGACATTAAAAGATTCATATTCAAATTTAATTCCTAGTTAAAATCATTAATGTACAGTCGTAGACTTTAATTTTTAAAGTCCAAATTTTCAAAGTTTTTAAAGTCTTTTTAAAGTCTTCTCATGGAAAATTATCATCAGACAGGTGTGCAAAGATAACATAGGAATACATGCACGTGCTCGCTTTAGCTTTAGTCAGCAGAGATAGGTGGGGCACTCAAATGGGGCCATTTACGGAGGGGACTAACATGCTTCATATGTGCCCCCCCCACACACACACAGGTGTCAATGACCTTGAGGACTTGTGGAGGGGGAAGGCGCCAGTCTAGAAAGGCGGCCGAGGAGTGGGGATAGGCTGTGTGTCGCCCCATAGTTGCCCCTTACTACTTTCATTTTAAAAATTCAGAACTCCTTATATTTGGTTTCAGAAAAACGCGAAATCTCATCTGGTTAAGATTCCATTTATTGATCCATCGTCAATTATTAGCACCAATTTTTCGAAAATTATCATAATACCCGTGGTTTGCATCAAAACTTTTTGATCAAAGAGACTTTTTCAAAATGTAAATGAAGTGTATTTTCCTTTCGATAAACTAAAAGAGCCTTGTGCTTGCTTAATTTTGCTTTTATTTCTTGTAGCAGATGCCAGCTAAAATCATGCTTTGTTTGTTCTCATGATAAATATCATCTAAGAAACTGTACATCTGAATAAGAAAACCAATAAAAATGTCTGCCTATTTATTCCTGAATGTCCACTGCATTTTACCAATGAAAAAACCGCAATTTCATAATTATGTTACTTATAACCGAATTATGTTATGCAAACCTGGATTCTTAAAATCGAATTTTCGCAACTTGTACAAATGGTGAGCCTAACATTTTCAAGTGAATTTTTTCCTTCATTTCCGAGTTGCACATCGTACCCTAGTAAAAATGCATAATAGGTTATCAATAGAAACTGTTTAAAACCATATAGGATGCAGATAGCTTTCTATGTGGTCTTAAGTGGTTCTTAAGAGACTTTTTATATGAATTTGGTTTCTAATGGCTTGTATTCAGCACTTCAACGGCCACTGGGACTAAAATTAACTTAAAATTTTTTTCTAATAGTCTCTATTAGGTACTGATGTGCTTTTAAAATACGACTGGGAATATTAAGAAGTACAAGATGCTTCTCCATGTGGCTCTATGAGGTTTTTAATGGTGAAGTGCAATTCAATTAATTGAAATAAAATTCGAAAATCGGCATTGAACGTGGGCTTAAAGGGAATCTATTAGGTTCTGCTTTTTCACGAATGACACAAGGTCAAAACTGCTGTTCTAGCGGGTACTATTAGGAATTTAAATGGCTAACCGAATTACATTAATTAGGTTGAAACTCAAGATAATGCTTTCAAAGTGGATCTACGAGGCACCTCTTAGGGACTGCTTTCTCACGAACAGCACAAGTTTAAAATTGCTATTCTAAGAGGTTCTATTATTTCTATTAGCAAATCGGGATTAAATTAATCAAGCTGAAACTCAAAATAATGGTTTCAAAGTTTCTCTAGGAGGCACCTATTAGGTTCTGCTTTCTCGCGAATGGCACAAGTACAAAATTGCTGTTCTCAGAGGTTCTATTAGGATTTCTAATGGCAAATCGGGATTAAATTAATCAGGTTAAAACTCAAAATAATGCTTTCAGAGTGGCTCTACAAGGCACCTATTGTGTTCTGAACCTATAAGGTTCAATTAGCTATCTATTAGGTTGTATTTTATCGAAAGTTGCCCAAGTACAAAATTTCTCTAAAGAACAGACAAGGTGTGAAAACCGTGCCGAAAGCTGAATGGCACCTGGGTGAGGTATCTAGAACGGTGACTCTGGGATACCGGGCGACCTCTCAGAGTACGCAGCCTTATCCTTGCATGCGGGGCTCTACAAGGATGGACAAATCCCTTTCCCTAGCTTCTCGCGGGAACAACAATGACAACACCAAACATAGTTGTCGTAAGTGCGGTTTCGAAACAACAGAACGCGCAGGGCTCCCGACAATGGCTCGGCCAACAATGCCGACCACTCTAGAGCTGGGGACGTGCTGCAGTGCTACGATGCGAGTATGGCCCCTGAATTGGGTTACATGGCACGGCTGCATGCTCTGTGGTGCGAGAAACATCCAGAGCTATCGCACTTTTTGCAGCAACTTCTGTGAAACCATGCTGAACTACTCCGAAACAGGGGCTTTGTAAGCGGAACGCCTACTCTACCACAGCTAGAACAAGCCGGTAACAGAGAAAGAGAGGCGACACTAAGACCAATCACGAGCAGGCATCCAATAGATGAAGAGCGATGCTTTACGACCCGGAGAAACATCAACACCAAGGTTTCTCTCAAACCTGAAGGTCTGGCTAAAATGGATGACGAGCTTCGTGGACATTTTTCCGGTGAATCCGACCTCTGGGCTATCAATTATTGTGTGTATAATCCAGCGAGAGCTTTGACCGATGCGAACTGTAAAACAAAACCAACGGCTGATCATAAGACCAAAAGGCGAATGCATCAACTTGCCATAAAGATAGGCTGAGCAAGACAGTACGCGTCCCGCATTCAGTGTGTGATTGACTACATCACATCTGGCAGGAATTTTACCGCCAAGGTTCGAAAGTTCGCGCGCAACCTCCGGACCCGTTATCACACACTTAACAAGTCAAAGCTGCTGACCATCAGGCAACATATTGTTGAGAGAATACGGATACTATCTGACGCTAAGAGAAGTCTAGAGCGGAGAGAGAGGTGGGTCAGAGAAAATCAACAGTTTCTCTCTGACCCATCTCGACTCTTCCAAGACCCTCCAGTTACTGTCGAACACCCATCCAAACCAAACGAGGTCGAAGTATTTTGGAGACAAGTCAACGAAGTGCAGCATAGACAGGACGAAGACTCAGAAAATATAAATAGCTTCAAGGAGTTATGTGTTGCCCTCATAACACCTGATAAAGAATGCCCACCCATCACTAACGAGGAGGTGAAAATAGTATTAATAGGGATGAAGAACTATTCCGCACCGGGACAAGATTGTATCAAGACCTTCTGGTGGAAGGAGTTTTCTTCAACCCATCAGCATTTGGCCCGTATTTTATCTCATATTTTTACCTCGTCTGGAAAAAATCGTGTGAGAACTAACAAGGTCACCTTTCCGAGAGGTGTCTTTCAGGGCGACACTATAAGCCCACTTCTCTTTTGCTTTAAATTATTGCCACTATGGTATCTCTAGCACTTCGCCATTCCAAAGGGTACTTATGCGGCAAACCTGCAGATCGAAAGTACAAGGTCACTCATGTATTTTACATGGACGATCATAAGATATATGGGGCCGTCCATAAATCTCGTGATGGATTTTGAAGCATTTTTGAACCCCCTATCCCCTCACGTGATTGAGCAGGATTCTTTGTGTCACCCCCCCCCCACCCCCTTGAGTAGCACGTGATATTTCATGTTTTATAATTATTGAAAGAAGAATACATAATTAAACCTCAAAACGTTTTCTTAACGATAATGATAAAGAATAATGAATTCTTTAAAATGAAGTTCTTTATTACTTCTTTATTATTATATACTAAGTAAATAAACATTGAATTTATTTTAATTTCTTATTGATCATCTTCTACCCATGCAGATTGCATATTATTTTCAATGGTAACTAATGGTGCAACACATTCATCTGCACTCGTGGTTTCGAATGTTTTTTCAAGATCACATTCTATATCGTTATTATCTTCGTCGATAGTTGGAGTCTCACTTTGAGTTGATTTTTTCACAATGTGAATGCGCTGATGTACTTTAACCGCCTTTTTAGAGCAAAAGTAAATTCCACAGTATTTACATGTTCTTTCTGTAACTTCTAACTTTACTGTTGGACAATAGTAGTCAAATGGCAATTTTTGCTGGTTTGGTACTTTTAAACGTTCTTTGCTCTGTTCAATTGGTATAGGCTCTCGTAAAAAATGTGTAGGAACTACATTTAACCAAGAACTTCGCATCTTAGAACAGCACGTTTGATCTGTACACTTGACAATCTGCAAATAAATTTATTAATCAAAATAAGTAACTACAATCTATAACACAATATATTTTATTTGATTTTCATTTAAAACATCAACTAAATGAATAATTATACAATTTTTGAAAGTACAAAAACAATTAATAACGAAGCATTCAAAAAAAGTGTTTTTAATTAAACATTGCACGTATGTTAAATGATAAAAACTAATTGAACGTGAAATAATTTTTTTAATTTTAATTGTGGGATATTTCGCTTTAATCGTTAATATCTTATACCTGAACCATATACTGGCTTTCCCGAACATGTGCAGAATACCATTCCGGTGAAGGAGTTGGAGGTACGTGTTTTTCTATTTCGAGATTTGGTTCGATGTATTCAAGTACAACGTTGTGGTTATCAATTACCATATTACTCCATAATTCAGCTAAAGTATTTCCAGCTTTAAGAAAATTTTTTTTTCCAAATCTACATCGACAGTTCGACCTTGAGAATCAAGATGACTTCCAAATGTATCGTGTGGTAAAATCACTCCAGATAATTCCTTACTCAAAGGAGCCATTCTTCTTTCGATTCCATTGAAGGCACTTCGGCCTGGCGCATTTGTACAAATAATAAATACGTCGAATTTGTACTCAATGAAATGGTTTATTGCATTGTTTATCACTTTTGGAAATCGTGGGTTTTCATCTGGACCGCCGTCAGAAGAAATCATAACAATAGGTTTGGTATTACCAAACTCGTCGAAAAATATGTTTTTGAAATTGTCTAATTCCATTAATTTTTTCAAATCTTGTGCATGCGTAGATGCATTTGACGTTGACTGCTTACCACTTCTGACTGCAATGTAAGTTGGCCCAGAGTACGTCACCGCTATTGGTTTACCCATGTTGTTTTCTTTTATAATACAACCTGCATACGCACTAGGAATCAATTTATGTTGCTTCGCCACGACGAAATCATGATCTGGTAAGGAGATTTGGTATTCAACACTCATCAAGAGAGGAGCCTGATTATTAGCAGCTGTGACACCTATCGGTACACGGGCATTATCATCTTGAGAAATAAAACAGACTTGAGATGGCCCCAAGATAGATGCAACTATTTCGAGATTTCGAATAGTGGCTTTACAGAAATGTTGATCAGCATGCGGCTTATGGTAATCGGCTTCAGGTCGCTTTAATTTCACAGCAACTGTTGAAACGTGACGTTTTCCCTCAATCGAATTCGATCTCCTTGGCAACAAACGAAGATAAAGAGCGCTCCTTGATAAGCTGTAACCTAGCTCTTTTAGTACTTCGTGTAAATCGTCGAGAGAGCGACAGCTACGTACAATTTCACACCGTCTGCGCTCTTCTGCAGAAGCTCCGAACATAGCCACATCGGCAATCGTTTTTAATAGTTCAGGTTGATTAGTTTCTAACCGTGGTCTTCCCGGTAAATTGCTTATTTTAGTAGTTTGAGAACCATCGGTTGATGGTTTTTCCCTAAGTTTTTGTTTGATAGTTTCTCTATATTTTTTATTACTAGCAGTATATAACTCCATTGCTTTCAATTTTTTCCTCAATGCTTCGATCTTTGACTCTAGCTTGTTTATTTTACCTTGTTCATTGCCATCAGAATTTAAAGAAAGTTTCATAAGATTCAACAGATTGATTTCTTTTTCGAGAACTGCAATTTCATTTTTTATGCTATCTTGAGCAGGTGTTGAATATTTGCGTTTCAATGTGCTTGATATTTTTACAGTATCACTTTTGTCATTAGTTGGATTTTTTCCTATAAATAACGAAATTAAAAACATTTCAGTTATATGCAATCAAATATAAATGTTTTTATAACAAAAACTTCATTTCGATGTAAAGAAATTACTCATATGTACCTGATGGTAGATTTTCATCTACATGATCAATTGTGAGTTCAGCTCTACCCAAATTTTCAGAAACATTTTCATTATTTTTCAAAGCTTCTGATGCAGAACTTGCATTAGGTGTGTCCAACAAGATAGGTGCATTTTTAGTTTGATTTTCTGAATGTAAAGTAGCGTCTGCACTCTGAAACATTCAACGTACTAATTTGGTAATCAATTAAAGACTTAATTACACGTTATTTCACATGGGGTACTTTTAATGATTAATAAATCGACCAGCACTGACAGTGAATTATATTGTTTTTCTTAGGAATGAAATTTGAATATATAAAACT
This sequence comes from Belonocnema kinseyi, assembly GCF_010883055.1. Taxonomy (NCBI): domain Eukaryota; kingdom Metazoa; phylum Arthropoda; class Insecta; order Hymenoptera; family Cynipidae; genus Belonocnema; species Belonocnema kinseyi. The sequence continues at coordinate 16,396,309 of NC_046665.1, read as the reverse complement.
AATTAACGCTTTTTACGTACAATTAATTTTTTTACTTCTTGATAGTATATTTATTCGCATAAAACGCATCAGATTCATAAGTAAGCAATTAATTTTCCATAAGTGTAAATGCGAAAATTATTTGAAAATAAGACGAATTAGCGTTTAGAGGTATTCATATAGTTGCTGTAATTGATACTAATTTTAAAGAAAACTGAAAAAAGCGAGTATGTAATAGTTGATTTAAAAAAAAAGAAATCGTAACCAATTGAAATAAACAAGTGTCAAGAATTATGTTTAGACTATTTCAACTCTAAAAAAAATCTGCTACTTAAACGGATAAAAATGTAATAAAGAAGAGTGTATTATATATAAACGGAATTCTAAAAGGACATCGAATGGATCGTCTTTCTCGCGATTGAACCTCGGTGCACGACTAATTGAACAAACTAATCAACGATGGTCACGAGACACTCAAATACTTGGCATAAGAGATCCATCAATGCAAAACGTTTTTCATACAACGCGCGCCCGCTCTCTCTCTCTCTCTTTTTTATTATATTACAGCATTAAAAACGAATGAAGGTCTGCGCGCGCGTCAATAGCATCGAAAGGTGTCACATACGAGAATATATCGCGCCACTGTATGATCGATCTTTTTTTGTAAATTTCATTGCCACAGCGAATACCGGAAAAACATATTCAATTGCGAAATAGAAAAAAAAATGATACAATAGATGTGATACGAATTGTTATACATTATCTTAGCAC
>NC_046665.1:16392197-16395459 GCF_010883055.1 Belonocnema kinseyi | reverse complement strand
TGAGCTTTATGTGGAGGTTTCGTCTTATTCAAAATTTTGTATTCATCAAATAGATCTTTGTATAATGTTGCAAGATTGGGCGGCTCGTTAGACGCCATTATATTAATTTTTGTTGTTGAAGAAATTAGATTTCGTAACTTAACCACAGAAACACACTGATATAGTTTTCAAGTATTCACAGTAGATTGAATCACAGTGATAACAGAATGCAAAAATAGAAGAAAGAACTAAAACGTTTTTATTACGTAACTTCGTCTATTTTCAAGCGCGTTGACTACACACAGCCCGATGACAACTGGTGTATGAAAGAGTTGAACATCGATAGCCAGTGCACTAGACGTGCGAGTTTGAGCCTGCACGGAACTCGACTCGATGTGGGCAGCCTTACCGTTTGTTTTCGTATGCGGACGCTTTTCTGGAAAAACTCCGAAGCGCGAATTCGTGGTATAATATGTTTACTCATATTCAACTCATTTCAAACATACGAGATGTTTTTCTCAAAACAGTTGGCTTTCACGGCCTTCAATTATATTCTATAATAATGTTGTTTCTATCGTTAAACTTATTATGTAAAATTATTTAAAAAAATATTTATTAGCAAGTAATGCAGTAAAAATTTTAGTGTTTATTTTTTAGTAAACAGAGATCTGATTCCGCAACGCTGTGAAATTCTCCTAAAATATTGAAAATATAATAATATGAAATATCACGAGATTAATTTGCTAATCCCCCCCCCCCTCCCTCACAGCCATCACGAGATTTATGGACGGCCCCAATGTTAAAAACAAAGAGCAACTACATCTTGCTCTAGGGATTGTCGAACGATATACTAAGGAAATTGGAATGGAATTTGGGTTAGACACCAAGGTTTATTTAAAGCAAGGAAAACTTAATGGCATCCCTGAAGATCCTGAGCTCGTTGATAGAAGCGCTATACGACACCTTTGCGCTGGAGAGACTTATACATACCTGGGCGTGCCACAGAGCCGCATTTAGGATGTGACGCGGAATATTGAGTCTTGAATGTCTTCACAGCAGGATTATTCTGGGTACAGCACATAGAGTTGCAACTGGAAGAGACCCTCTTCTTAAAATGGTTAGGAATCACGAAGAATTGGGTAAAGGAGCGTTTCTGTACAAAGCAGCGGAGGAGGCTGCTGAAACAATCGAACTTGACTTCAGTATTAGGGGTGAGCGAAATGCATCAAATCTTATCTATCTCGAGTACTCACTCCTGAAAGCCCGGATTAAGAAAGCACAAGAGAAAAACTTTCGTCAACAGCTTCTCGATAAGAGGATGCACGGTATCTTCCACAGAAATGTGAAGGATCAGTCAATGTCTTGTGAGCTAAGGTTTGCTTTCCTTAAATCGCGCGGATGGAAGTCTGGTACGGAGGGTTTCATTTTTGCATGCCAAGACGGTGTCATTTCCACCTTAACATACCGTCGCCACATTTGGAGTCAAGGCATTCCTGATGATAGCTTTCCGATAATCAATCCAGGCCATCGATAGGTCACGCTGGTAGAATGCTGCATCCTTGCAGACACATCTATCGATGAGCAGGTTCTCCCGACATCCGGCTACGCCTTTCTTTGAGCCTCGTTGTTCATACATTTCTTGCCACACAGGTTCAATTGCCCGAACAATCCTATCATTTAGGATAGCTGTGAATATCTTATAAAGTGTGTTCAGAGAAGTTATTGGCCTGTAATTCCTCGGATCAGCTAAGTTGTCTATTTTCGGCAGGAAGATTGTGCGTCCTTCCACCAACCATTCTGGAATCGGCTCTTCCGACTTCAAATATTAGGTGAGAATACGGGCCAAATGCTAATGGGTTGAAGAAAACTTTTTCCACCAGAAGGTTTTGATACAATCTGGTCCCGGTTCGGAATAGTAGTGATGGGTGGGCATTCTTTATCAGGTGTTATGAGGGCAACACATAACTCCTTGAAGCTATTTATATTTTCTGAGTCTTCGTCCAGTCTATACTGAACTTCGTAGACTTCTCTCCAAAATACTTCGACCTCCTCTGGTTTGGGTGGGTGTTCGACAGTAACTGGAGGGTCTTGGAAGAGTCGAGATGGGTCCGAGAGAAACTGTATATTTTCTCTGACCCACCTCTCCCTCTGCTCTAGACTTCTTTTAGGGTCAGATAGTATCCGTATTCTCTCAACAATATGCTGCCTGATGGTCAGCAGCTTTGACTTGCTGAGTGTGTGATAACGGGTCCGGAGTTCGCGCGTGAACTTTCGAACCTTGGCGGTAAAATTCCTGCCAGATGTGATGTAGTCAATCACACACTGAATGCGGGACGCGTACTGTCTTGCCCAGCCTATCTTTATGGCAAGTTGATGCATTCGTCTTTTGGTCTTATGATCAACCGTTTGTTTTGTTCTACGGTTCGCATCGGCCAAAGCTCTCGCTGCATTATGCACACAATAATTGATAGCCCAGAGGTCGGATTCTCCGGAAAAATGTCCACGAAGCTCATCATCTATTTCAGCCAGATCTTTAGGCTTGAGAGAAACCTGAGTGTTGATGTTTCTCCGGGTCGTAAAGCATCGCTCTTCATGTATTGGATGCCAGCCCGCGGTTGGTCTTAGTGTCGCCTCTCTTTCTCTGTTGCCGGCTTGTTCTAGCTGTGGTAGAGTAGGCGTTCCGCTTACATAGCCCCCTTTTACGGAGTAGTTCAGCATGGATTCGTAGACGTTGCTGCGAAAAGTGCGATAGCTCCGGGTGTTTCTCGCACCACAGAGCATACAGCCGTGCCATGTAACCCCGTTCAGGGGCCACACTCGCATCGTAGCACTCTCAAAGGTCGCGAGATCCCGCCGATCCATCGCATTGAATCCATTTTCTTTGGCTCCCCCAGCTCTAGATTGGTCGGCATTGTTGGCCGACTGATTATCGGGAGCCCTGCGCGTTCTGTTGGTTTGAACCGCACTTATTACAACTATGTTTGGTGTTGTCATTGTTTTTCCACGACAAGCTAGGGAAAGGGGTTCGTCCATCCTTGTAGAGCCCCGCATGCAAGTATAAGGCTGTGTACTCTGAGAGGTCGCCCGGTATTCCAGAGTCACCATTCTAGACACCTCACCCAGGTGCCATTTAGCTTTCGGCACGGTTTTCACACCTCCGCTTGAGGGTTACTTCCTTGGAGACCACCCCTGGACAATTGTCCGCAACTGCCTATTTATTTTTGTAACCATATTCAGCAGAAACCCTTGGTACAGGGACCCTCTATCCGCAACCCGAGGACGC
>NC_046665.1:16386102-16392097 GCF_010883055.1 Belonocnema kinseyi | reverse complement strand
ATGCATGCTTTTGTTCATGTACATAACCTTTCTTGTCCCGATATCAAGGGATCTGAGCTCGTTCTTCGTCCATGGAACTACTCCAAATGAATAGAGTAGTACTGGAACGGCAAGCATGTTCGTTGCAGATACTTTGTTCTTCGCCGACAGTTCGGAAGACCAAATCTGTCGGATGAGATATTTGTACCTGCTTCGGAGAGTATTCTTTATAGATGTCACATCCTGAATGCGGCTCTGTGGCACGCCCAGGTATGTATAAGTCTCTCCAGCGCAAAGGTGTCGTATGGCGCTTCTATCAACGAACTCAGGATCTTCAGGGATGCCATTAAGTTTTCCTCGCTTCAAATAAACCTTGGCGCATTTGTCTAACCCAAATTCCATTCCAATTTCCTTAGTATATCGTTCGACAATCTCCAGAGCTAGATGCAGTTGCTCTCTGTTTTTAGCATAGATCTTAAGACCGTCTATGTAAAATACATGAGTGACCTTGTACTTTCGATCTGCACGTTTGCCATAGAATCATTTAGGATTCTATAAAGGATCCTATGCAGGAAGCTGTTTTATTTCCTATAGATGGCACCTATACTGACCTATATAGGTAACCCCATATAGGATCCTATGTAGGTCAGTTATAGGATCCTAATATAGAATCCTATCAGTGACCTCTACAGGCACCTCTATAGGTATTTGCAGTAGGGTAATGCTGATATCGCCGTACCGACACAATTTTGTGCATCAGCAAAATATTGGTCTCTTTTCTTAGAGCTATCAGTTAGCAATGGTCCTAGCTCTAAATTTAGTTTAGGGGCTTCTGTATAGAAGTCTATTTTTCTATTGTAAAACTCTAGGATGTCTTTTGTGTTTTTCTCTGGAAGCCCTTCAATCATCACGTTTTGTGCACGAAATGCTTGCATGAATGCACCAGATCAAAGAGCATAATGTGGATGCGCCTTTAGTGCATGCACAATGCGTCGCCAACGTAGATGTGCAATCATTCCGTGACGGAAATCAGAACTAACCGAAGCATACATGCCTGAAATATGAAGGTAGTTTGAAATTTGCTAAAGTAGATATAAATTTATTGTTATTATCTATCAAAAAGAGTTTGAAATTTTGAATTTAAATGAATACGAAGAAAGGAGTTGAAAAAAATTATTTTATTCAAAATAAAAATATATTTTTTTAAACATAAAATGAAAGTAAGTTTAAAAAATAACATTCAAACCGGAATTTACAAGTTTATTACAAAGCATTTAAGAACTTATTATTAACTAAATCAAATGAATGAAATCAAAACAAAAAAATTAATTTTTCAACCAAATAGTTTATTTTAAACAAAAAAGTTAAATTTACAATAAATATGGAATATTCAGATTTTCAGAAAAAACATTAATTTTTAGTTAAAAATAAATGCACGTACCTTGTCCATCAATCGCGGACAAGGGACGTGTGACCCTAACGCAATTGACAATAAAGATGGAATAGTTACATTTTCAGCTAAAAAATTAATTTTTAGCAAAAAATAAAAAACTAATTTTTAACAAACAGTTAAAATTTCAGACAAAATATCGAATATTCAATTATTCATTATTTTAATTACTACTTATTTAATAAAAAGAATTCTTTTTAATACCCATTTTAAATGCAGAGCCAACTGCGACGTGCGACCCTAACGCAAACGCAGTAGCTCATGGCGGCCACATTGCCATCACTGTCCGACTTCATAGTTCTTGTTTTCTAAAGTCTAATGAATAAAGTTTTTGCATATTCGACGGAGACTTATATTGATCCTACATTCGTCACAAGAATATTAAATAAGTTAGTATCCTCTGAGCTTGCGAAGGGGAACTTAAATTTTGTTATTTATGATAAAATAAAGTACGAAAAAGATTTAATTTGAAAGTTTTATTCCAGAAAGGGAAAATTATGACATATTTAATAACATAACTGAAAGAATTACGGAAGGAGAACCATTTGTCACAGAAACACTTGATATCTTGTAACTTAAAATTTTATACATCTAATTTTTGCAATGATAATAGTAAAACCTAACCTAAAAAAGGAAAACCTTTATCTTTGACCTCAGACAGTTGGATCCCCCTCGGTAATTTGTTCCGTTAACCTATTACATATGTCATAATTTTCCATTTCTGAAATAACACTTTAAAATTAAATCTTGTTCGTACTTTATTTTATTATAAATAAACAATTTTAAAACCCTCGTCGCATGCGCACTGAGTGCTTGCGTCATGCGCGCATGCACGTGCGTTACATGACATGCCTGGCGTATGCGCCTCCATAGACGATACATCTGCTTGCTGATGTGAACGCATGATACGCTAGAATTGTTATCTGGTTTCTTCCACCACAGCGTCATTTTTCTTGGTATCCTTGTCTACCTCGTGTTCTAAAATAAAATAAAGAGAGTAAAAAGGAATTAAAATAAGCTCTTGCTGACCATTTTGTGATGTATATGTTCTTATTGAACGAAACCACCATGAATTCCTATATGGTCGTGTGGAACTGGTAATGCCGTGTGGGATATACCTCTCAACTTTTGTTTGGAAAGATGAGTATTCTGATACCGAGAATTTTAGTTTGTAACTTGATTAGTCTTACCTGCATTTTTTGTAACTGTATTTTCAACAGCTTTACCATTTGTGTGCAATGTTTGTATACTTTGAGCCAAAGTTTCCACCGTCTCTGCTATAGGTTATCTATCTGCGATTGCAATTTGTCCATTTTTTTTATCTCTTCTACGCTTTTTGTCTCGTGATCGAGATCTTGAGAATTTTTTTGGGCATATTGATGAAAAGTAAATTATTCAAATAACTTTTGAGGTGTAATTCATTATTTTATTTTCCTTAATTAAAACAAAAACGTGTTAATTCGTGAGCACACCGAAACAATATGAGGACAGAGTGTACAAGACGAGGCAAGATGGCGGCAGAGCGCTAAAATATTTTAAATTTAAGGGCATGTGACACAGCCAGATACCTATATTACCGAACTCACTTTATCATTTCACTGAATGTTTTTTTGAACCTACCCAGGAAAAAAGAATCCATTGAAAAGACGACTCTGTGAATTGCTTATCAGTCATTTGCAGATTCAGAAAGTTAAAACAGAATCGGTTTGCGACTATGTGAATCTGTCAATTTCTTAAGCAGCTTCGAATCTGCCATGTACTGCAATGACCATTTCAAGCAAGGTTATATTGAATCGGTTTCCTTCCTTTTGAATGAGACCGAATTTTTTAAGGTTAAGCTGCCATATCTTACACGATTTTTTAAATTTATAAGTAATCGAAAGATTAAAAGAAATCATGCGCAGGTCTGCTAGATTCCTTTTGCTATTTCAGCTATTAGTCTCTAACGGCATATAAATTAGTCAACAAAGTTATAACGATTAAAATTCTTTAAAAAACAAGTGGGCGGCAATTTGAAATTCCAGTGACAGATACGCAATTAAAAAGCCTTCGAAACCCATTCAACAGAAGTAAATGGATTTTTGTTTCCTGCGTAAGAACTTTTATCTCAAATAAAATATCGAGCTGAAACTTTTGAAAATGTATTAGAGTATAATAAAGTATACGTACTTTATTATACTCTAATACATTTTCAAAAGTTTCAGCTCGATATTTTATTTACGATAATATACATAAAATATCGGTCTCAAACTTTGAGAAATGCAAGATCCGAAAGGAAACTATATTAAAGTACAAAGTTTAATAATAAAAGATGTAAAAAAATTTTCAACTGTCAACTCCATTGGCATCAGCCGGTAACGTTGTACACGAAAATACGAACCCTGGCGGCCACTAGACGAGGCTCTAGCTAAAATACTTTTTTGTTACATCTTTTATTATTAAGCTTTGTAATTTAACGTAGTATTCTTTCGACTCTTGCATTTCTCAAAGTTTAAGACAGATATTTTATGTATAAAAAAAGTTCAAACGTCCAAAAAATGTCGAGGTTCAGAAAAAAGATTAAATAATTTTCAGTGAAGTTCCAACCAAAATAAAGTACCTAAACGTACTTTATTGTACTCTTATGCATGTTCCAAAGTATTTGGTTGTGTCCATTGCCCTTAAAGCTTTAATCGTTGTGGATTTGAGCATGACAAGCATGACTACATAACTATCATCGAGAACGAAACATACAGTATAATTGAAAATATGTATAAGTTATGTATAAGTTATGAAAGCACATTCCACTGACTTTCCACTGACAATCTCAATAGAACCCATTACAGGGTGGCCATATGTCAGAAAGTCAGAGAAATATCAGGAAAAAAAGTTTGTCAGGGAAACGAAGTTTCTGTCAGGGAAAATAGAAATTGGTATGTTTTAAAATTATTTTGAAAGGACTTCCTAATATCAACTTTAATCTTTTTTAAATTTAATTTCTTTAAAAATAGAATTCGATTGTTAGTTTTTTATTTGTAGTTATTTATTGATATTTTTATACATACCCCTTACTTAATTGATCCGTACTGCCATGTAAAGCGCATTTTTCTGACTTGTTCCACTATTTTGATTGGCATATTATAATATAATTGGTCAGTAGCAAAATTATGTTTTAATTTCAATTTTATACATTAATTTAATTTGTTTAAACAATTCGTTTTTCAAAAATATTTTAAAACCGCATTTTAATAATGAAACTTAATATTCCCTTATGAAAAAGAAGTATTGATAAGTATTGGTTCTAGTACTTTTTTCGCAAAAAAGCATTAGGTTTCCAATACTTATTCGCGAAAAAAGTATTAGAGCCAATATTTACCAATACTCCTTGTTTGAACATTGACACGAAGTTTTTAACAAAATTCTCTACGCAAAATCATTCAATATTATGTTTTATTCAAAATTTTTAACCCAATAGTTTGCAATAGATTTCAGTGTATTTTAACGAATTGCAACAGTTTTCAATTTTAAGAGAATACTTCAACCCATTTTAAAACATCACTTAAGATTTCCAAAATGATCCGAAACCAATCTCGAAGATTTGAAGACAATTTTATGGGTAATTTAAGTTAGTTTAAAAGATATTTCCGAATTTTAAATTTTATAATAGATAAAGAACATTGTAATAGTTTTAAATATTTGTAAATGAAAAAAGTACCCTTATGGATAATTGCAGCTACAAGCAGCTATAATTCAAAAAAATGTGGTGAAGTTTGAATTTATAATGATGTATACAATGCTTTCCAATATACTAAAGGAAGTAAATGTTACATCAAAAATAATTCAAGCAGAAAATAAAGATTTAAGTCATGCACTTAAAATCTCAAACACTGCAAGGAAACACTCGAAAAAGTACAGACTTGAGTATAAAAAGTGTAAGGAAGAAGCTACACATATATCTCAAAAATGGGGTATTGAACCAGTCTTTGCACAAAAACGGAAACCAAAGCGTAAGAAGAATTTTGATATTAGCAAAGAATTTAAAAACTCAATGTCTTTATTCACACCTTAAGGTATATAACGGTCTAATTAGACATTGTGAATACACAGCGTGCCGAGAAATCACAGATTCGATATCATGAGGATTTCGCGAAAGAATTCCCCTTGCAAGTCGTCAACTTTATCCCATGTTTAAATAGTAACGGGTTCAATGAGACGTCGGTGGTATAAGATGTGTTTCGCACTTTACTCATTAAATACAGCTTCATGGAAAGTGATTTTTCAGAAGTAATCCCTTAAAAACTTAGTTAACTCTGCATGTTATATTATAGCAATTTGCGAAGGACGTTCAGCAAATTAAAAATGATAAAATCCTATTTACGAAATAGAATGCTTTAAAATTGATTCTTAAATCTATCTCTACTGACAATCGAACTTGACGATGCAAACTAACTATGTGAGAAACTACCATGTGAGAAAAATTTTTAAATGTATTTCAGCTACACTTATATGCTGTTTGCTTTTAAATTTTATAAGAGGGATCTCCTAAACATTAATACGGCGGGGTTACACAGTTGTAGTTAATCCACT
>NC_046665.1:16381750-16386002 GCF_010883055.1 Belonocnema kinseyi | reverse complement strand
TTGTGGCTGAAATTTTACCGCGATTTCGCTGGGAGCGGGTGCAATTTTCCAGATTAGCACCCGCTCCCGGCGAAATCCTGCGGTTGTCCTTATAACAAATTTCTAATTATATATGTGTGTGTGTGTGTGTGTGTGAATAAAATGTCATGAAAGCTAAGTTTACTTTCGAATATATCAAATGTTTGAAGCGATTACTATTATGCATATAACAAACAATATTATTTTTTAAACTTGCTAAGTTTCAGTTCAGAAAAAAATGTATAAGACATTTATCTTCTAAGTGACAGTTTATTTTCATTTAATTCCAAAAACTAACTTATATTTCAGAAACAAAGTGTTAATAAATACTAGTTATATACATTCTTGTCCATCTTATGATAATTATTAATTTGAATTACTAGAATAGTATTTAATGACTATTTTGAATTCCGCGCCAACTCCGCAACCCTAACGCAAACGCAGTAAATCAAGGCACCCAAATTGATAGCAGACGACGAAAATGCGTTGAACTTGTACAGTCATAATTTTGGAGAGAATACAAAATATTGTGAAAAGCCAAACATAATCAGCGTACCTTTTCACGGAGACCTGCTTTGAATTAAACTTTGAATCCGTTGAATCCGTCAAAAGGTACCCTTAGATAATTTGCAAAAATATGCCATTTTTGTCTTTAAGAGCTCCGTATGTTTAAAAAGTAATTTTAGTATATTTTAATCAGGATTACAAATCATCTTGATGAACTTGTTAAATTGGACACAGCTTGAAAATGATCTAGATAGTAGTACATACATATATTTGGAACACTGAAATCTATGATTGTACTGTTCTGCTTTTTTTAAATCATGTACAGCAGCGCTGAAATCGATAAAGTTATGTTTAGATTTACATTTAAACACTAGGTTATATCACTGATTGTGAATACACTTATATTATTTTAATTTAAAAACTGTTTATTTTTATTTTTTAAAACTATATTGAGTACCTACTTATTATACTTTATATAAGAACGCATCCATTTGAAACCAGGCAGGGTTCTACATTTGAAATCGTACAATCTCTCGTGGATGAAATATGTTGTTTAATAGAGGAGATTAAGTGATACGTATTTATCTGATTTGCGAAATAATCTTTTTTTTCAAGATTACGCGTATTCGCATTTTGTGGTTTGTTTTTCAAATGCTTTTTCAATAAGTTTTTTAGCCAGTAGAATTCTCTTTTCTTACAATCGAGTTTTCTATTTTTTATTGAAAACAATGGAAAATAAGAAAAAATGTTAAAATAAAAGGTTGCATGTCTAAAAAAATTTAAGATTTAAGGTTTCTAAGAAGTTTTAGGATTTTATAACCTTTTATAGATTTCAAGGAATTTTAAGAAATTTTAAAAAGTTCAAACGGGTGCACCCCAAAAGAGGGCGAGCTACCTGGAATCCTTCTCCTTCCAGTGGGACCCTTACCCCTCACACCTGTCTCGGCGCGCTTAGTCGCCGGAATTGCCGGAGCGCAGGGTCTATTATCGTTAATGACCCTAAATCACCTCCGATTACCGTTCCAACTTATTCGCTTAAAATTTAAAAATACCTGATGCAAACTATTTGCAAGTCATTTTTTGGGAATCTATGGGCTTTCACGAGTCCAGGGGTATATCATTTCTCATCGACAGACAATAATTAAATATCAACATTCCCTCATTCAATCGTGAAAATATGTAGATTCGGAGAATTTCTATTTTCAGTCAGAAATGTGGATTTAACATTATGAATAACTTAGTCATAAATAAATACGTTCCGATCTAAAGAAATATTTGAAAAGATAAAGTTTTCTAGAATTCTCAATTGTTTAATACTGTCTGCATATCGAAAATAGCTTTATCCAAATTTCTGTCTGAAAATTGAAATACTCGGAATCTACATATTTTTACGATTGAATGAGGTAATGTTGATATTTAATTTTTGTCTGACAATAAGAAATGGTCATTAGTGACATTAGGAGTGTATTCATAACTCTATCGTCATTATCACGATGAGTATCGACGTAGACGGAAAATGACTTCGTAACGTTGGCGAGACCAAAGAACAATACGACGCAATCAATTTGGGACTTTTACAGCGCATCATACAAAACGAGATACGTACAGTTTATCAAGATACATTATCTACGCGAACAGAGATTGATAATAATAATTTGATGATATGTATGCTCGAAGAATCAATTAACAAGAAACTGAAAACCCTGCAGATTGAACAAGATTAGTCAGTCCGTAACACTGAACTTATTGCTCAGTTGAGTATATTTTCGTAATTGTTTGGAATCTTCAACAATTCGAATGCAAACTACTTTGCCGGTTCCACAATCTCCGGACAACACTTGTAGTAGGATAGTGCATAGTTATAGCTGCACTTGAAGTAGAAGCTAATGTCACAAACCTTTTGTTTTTGGAAGACTTCTGTATTTGACTGTCGAATTTGAGCGTCCTCAGCCGGTTTAAGAAGAGATTTACAGTGGGCGTAAATGATAAATGGTACTCTTTCCTTGTATTTAGAGTTTTTAAATTCAATGGTGTTCTGACCTGGTTTTGCTAGTGCAATCCTCATTACTGTAATTCTCCTTTTCTTCAACACGAAGGTTTATGTGTTGCTCTTTCTTGAGCGAAGTCAGGTGGAGAGGAGCGACTGAGAACTTTTGCTTTTTCTTGATTAGGCCATACATATTTACCGAAATATTATTTTGTTTTTCAAATTTAGCCTCATCTTTTAGTGCCATGGGTAAAGTTAATCCGGCAAAATTTAGTTCTTCTTCATAGTGTTGATAGCTGAATACTCGGTTATACCAGTACTGTTCTGCATTGACTGGATGCATCGCTGACAATATGGACCACTTGATACATTTATTGTCATATGTGTTTTTCATGTTGATATATTCTTCTTTACCCGAAATTCCCGTTGGTAGTTTAATATATGAACTAACCTTATAGGGTTTAATTTATTGACGTTAACTTCCAGTTTTACAATTATGTGTAACGTCTATATAGAATCTTCCTCTTGGAACTCCTCTACTTCAGTCAAATCGGATGTATGACATGATTGGTAAACTGTAATTTCAAGTCAGTAGTGACATAAACTTCTTCGTTCAGTGACTTAAAATTCTTTTCCTCCGGTTTATTTTGACCATCTTGAGATAATATGCGGCAAGCTGTGTGTTAGAATATCTTAATGAACAAAATTGGCTACGATGCATGTTTTTATTCGATACTTGAATGTTCTTTCAACAACAATCCACTTAGCTCTCTCACTTATATCACTACTCTTCTCTCTTTTTCTTGAAACTTCAATTCCTTGTAAAGCGAGTAATTCAAAACGTGCTTTACACCATTTTAGAAGTTCAATAATATTCAAACATTTTCGTTTTTGATTTACTTCCCACGGCGGTGTTGAACTTGAAGTTTCGATGAAGTCCAACGCATCTCGAACGAAAGATATATATTCTGCACACTTATCAAGCAGCATGGTTACATCCAGTCAAAAAACTCACTATTACAGTTTCCTACTTCTCTATGCTTTCACTATTCACTATTAACTTCTCTCTGTTTTCACTATTCACTGTTCACGATTCCCTTTACTGTTATTACTTTCGATGTTAATCTCGCGATGATGGGAAACTGAATGACAGCGCTTCGCTCCAGTCCGTGTTTTATAGTCGACATCCCCTCTTCAGTGAAGGTTTCTCGTAGACTTCATGACAAAAGTCTCGAAAACCGCTGTCACTCTCTAACGCATGGAACCTTTTAGAAGATTAGACGATGTAACTCTTGAACATAATTGGTTCCATTACACCGAACCTTATAGAAAATTCTAGAACTTGACTTTCTAGAATTCAGACAAAAATCATATTTACAACTGATATTTTCTAGAAAGTTGGGTGAATAGTCTGTTAGAGGCACTAACAGTTTCAGTCTACCACCAAACACGGTACCACGCTAGTTTTCTGGTGAAAGTAAAAATTGAAAGTAAAAAGTAAAAGTAAAAAGTGAAAGTAAAAAATGAAAGTGAAAAACAATGCCTTTGGAGAAATGGGTGATAAAGCAGTGAACGCAATTGAACGTATGGCTGGAGTTGTACCTGTGAAACCACTGTCTGCGTATGAGGTAACATCTCAGAAGATGGACGAAGCGGTTTTAAATAAAAATCTATATTTGTATTACTTGGCCGGACCCTATAATCTATTTCAATTCAAATATATTCACTGACTGTACTTTT
>NC_046665.1:16377925-16381650 GCF_010883055.1 Belonocnema kinseyi | reverse complement strand
GAGGGAGCTCTTCTTAATATTTTGACACCAAAATCATGTCGATACACCTTACCGACTGCGAGTAAAGCCACCCACGCTTTAACTTGACAGACTGTAGATTGCGATACTGTCACGGTAATGCACACCAGTGTTATTACAAAAGTGTAAGTTTTAAATTGTTTGTTTAATTTTAACCTGCACTATTGCTATACTTTACAGATATAACAAAAAAAGTTTTTAAAACATTAATAATAATTGATTGCGAGTATTTTGTCTATAATGAATTGTTTCTGCTTAGAATGAATACACATATTACATTTTTAAGTATTATCTTACAAATAAAATTTCTAACACTACGGGGTTTCGAACCTTAAACTATACTAGTCCAGGCAAAATAATGCTATAACCACTGTTGAGTACTTTTTGACTACTTTTGTGCAAAAAAGTACTTATCATTGATTAAAAATGTGATATATATTTTTTATTAATAAACAAATAGTTTTATAAGAATAAAAAAATACTTCTTTCATAATTATTTGTTATAAAATCTTGTCATAATCACTTTTGAATTCTTATGTAGCACAAGAGCTTTATAATTAATTAAAAATGTGATATACATTTTTTATCAATAAACAAATCGTTTTTTGTAATTGTTTGTAACAATACCTGCTAATGAGTACTTTTTTTGCATTTTTAAACATCCCGTATAATTTCAATTTTTGAGAATTTGTGGGTATTTTTTCCCTTTTTTTGGAGCTTCGGTTAATTTTTAAAATGTATAAACCTATAACATTAAAAAATTTGCAGAACAATCTATACTTGTGCAGCTATATATTAGCAATAAAAATCTTTAAAAATAGAATATTTAGAGGAAATTCAATTTGAAACGTTTCAGGTTTAAATAACTTTACCAAACGATTATTTAAACTCGCAATTTCAAAAAGAATAAATAATAATAAGATAATAATAATAAATAATTAATAATAATTAAATATATATAATATGTAATAATAATTATTTAATTAATAATTGAATAATAAGAATAATAAAAGAATAAAGGTTCTAAATTTATTACGAGTCTGAGTTAACACTAAAAATCTCTATTTAGAAACCTTAACTTCCACTTTAAATATCCAAAGGCTAAAAGAGTGCCAAATTTGAAAGCCTTAGATTTCACTGCCTTAAAATAAAAAAACTTTCGAACTGAAAACTTAAAAAATATTCAAACGAAATATGTAACCCACCAAATAATTTTAATGCGTTTAGATTTTAAAGTTGACAGATCTTTAATTCATTAAAAAAATAGAAAAACTTAAATTAAAAATTTTGAATTTTAGAAGGTCCGCGTTGAGTACGCAATTTTAATTTTCATGAAAAGTTTAAACATTAAATTACAAATGAAGGGTGGCTGCACATATCAAGACAAAACTTTAATTGGAAATGGGTTCATTGCAACAAAAATATAATTGTTTAATACAACATTTAAAATAAATTGCAATACAATTTTTGTTCAGATTTTAGCATCGTAATAATTCGGTTAAACTTTTAGAATTGATATTTCTTAAAATTATCATTTATTGCACACTAAAAATGCGATATCGCATTGCTTAATTTTGGTATTCTCGAACAAATAATTTTTTTGATCAAATCTTTTTTATTCTTATTCAGCATCGCCAGATTTCGGAAACAAATTTTTATTTTGGGGAAATATGAAAAATTATTGTTTTAATCACTGTCCAAAGGCGACTATGAAACCCCATGAAATTTTGATTTAAAAATTCATAGTAATTTCTTTGGAATTTACTAACTTTTTTACGTCAAACTTTATATATTGCTATCGAACTTTTACTCAGCTCCTCTGAATCAATAAAGCATTGATTAAAAAAAGCAACCATTTACAAGAAATCTCTTGTGCAACAAACGCTTAAGTACATGGAAACAGCTGCACAAGTTTTTGTATCTTTCAAATAAAAAAGAAAGAAGTTGTGAGCTAATATGTAGCTCTATTGACTCGTGAAATAAATATGCGAAAAGAAGTAATATTCATTTCTTTATCACTGAACATGGATAATGATACACTTTTAAACCGAAATGGACAATGATTTTTTGGAGAGATTTGAAAGAGGTCGAAACAATTAATTTGAAGCAATTAAAACGCATTTCGAAAATTTTGCACTTACGACCACATGCTTCGGGACCCTTAAATTAAACATTGCCGTAACAGATAAATAAAAATCCTACATTTCAACTTTAAAGCTCTTCAAGAGACAAACCTAAGCTTTCTTTTTAGACAAAAAATGAAAAGAATGTACCTTTTATCAAAGAAAGTGGAATTTTTGTTTAATCTGTATTTGTTAAGATGAAATATGTATTTTTTAAGTAGCGTTTATCATTAATGAAGGTGTGTGAAAAAACGTGTTAAGACTGTACCAGTCACACTAAATAACACAAAAACTTTGCAAGTTTGACGTAAGTCAGACAGCTTTTATTTTTGGAGTCGATTGCACTTGTGAAATAATGCCAAAGACATTTCAGCTGCTATTATAGTCTATTATTCTAAAAGTGTAAAATCACTCAATTACAGTCTTAATATACCTCTTAAAATTTTTGCTTAAAACTGAACAAAACTGGAAAACGAGGAAATAACCTGAAGGGTTCCGGGCAGTGCCGTATTTATACTAGGCGCCAAAGGCACCATAGCAAAAAGCAGCAAATTTCTAGACGCGGTGCTCTGTCTGATTTTTATGAAATCAGGCAGGTTATTTGCTTCAAGGGGCTGAATTTCATAGCAACGAAATATGTTTTTTAGAGTAAATTAGGTGGCTCTTTTTGCGATTTCAGGAAAAAAATGGTTTCGTGATAATAAGAGTATTCGAATTTTTACGTCTACTTAACAAAAAAACACAAGTTAAATCGTTAAACTACTATAGTTTTTGATCTAATTAAAAAATTCCGACTTTCTTTTCTGGATTCTGATGAGCTTGCCGTATTCTTTTAAAATTCGACTGGAAATTGGAA
The DNA here is from genome assembly GCF_010883055.1 of Belonocnema kinseyi. Lineage (NCBI taxonomy): Eukaryota > Metazoa > Arthropoda > Insecta > Hymenoptera > Cynipidae > Belonocnema > Belonocnema kinseyi. The sequence continues at coordinate 16,378,653 of NC_046665.1, read as the reverse complement.
AAGTTTGAGATTAGCAATTAAGCGCTAATTTGTTTGAAAATAACAAAAGTCTATTGGAAAGAAAACACCACAAAACTGGATTTTACGGAAGATAAAATTCTGCTATCCACAAAAATGGTTTCGCCTTCACAGATCTCATATGTTTTCCGTATAGAGGACAAATTCAACAACAAAATTGGAAAAACTATAAGCCTGGACTTATAGATTTGGGGAGGCTTATAGACCTGGGGAGGTTCGTCGCGTTTCCCGAATTTTTTGTTTCTGGTTGCTGCTGTTCCTGTTGTTCCCACATACGCTTATTATAGGCTCTACGTCTACAATCCCTTATATGGTGACCTGATTTCTTACAATAATTACAAATGATAGTATTATTTACATTTTGAGAAGGTTGATATTGTTGAGTCCTATTGAATAAATCATTTCTTTGGTTAAGCAAAAGATATTGATAGTTCCTATTGTCATTTTAACTTTTACTCCACTGACCTAGTCCTCCGTTTCGATTTTCAGGTGTAGTGGTCCATCGATTTTCTCTATTATATGAGGGCTTTGAATACTGAGGCCGGTTTAATGACAGGTTGCCTTGGGGGGTTGCTTGCAACCAACTTTCTCTACGACGCACATCTGGTTTTTTTTTTATTTATTGAGTTCTAATATGATTAAAATCAACTCAAACCGATTCCATTTAATAAATAAACATATATAGAAACTATTTGGGTTATTTCCACGAC
>NC_046665.1:16372023-16377825 GCF_010883055.1 Belonocnema kinseyi | reverse complement strand
TTCGTGACGTATGCGTATATAGCGACGTCCTAGCATGCAGAGACGTGCATTAGGCCCTATAAAAACCGAAAGTACCAGCATGGGCCAGTTATTAGTTCTTCTCTATTTCTACGATTTTCTCGGACTCAAGCCATCTAGTCCAGTGTCTCAAACCGGAATTCGTCGTGCATTGGTGTGTGTACCCTTGTGACATAGTTGTGCACTGGGAAACCCGAGTCTGGAATTTCTCCCTTTGGATTACTCCTACACTCAAAGTTAAGAACAACCAAGAATCAACCCACTTTTGGAACATCCAGCCTAATTTAAACCCCCTCACTCTCTGCCACTACGCAGAGGTCATACTAGCAGTTCTAGCAACCTGGACCCTTAGTAAGCGTCAATTATAATAAATTACTTGTAAGCAATGTTTATAGTCAGCTCTAAAATTCCTTTTGTTTAAACTCCTTGGCCTACATTAAATTTGATCCTTTTATTTTAAGGTACTGGCCAAGGACTGAACTCGTCTTTCGTCATCTTCGTGCTTTGTATAAATTCTATTTTTCAATTATTTACAATAAATTACTTTCACATATTATTATTGGCTACTCTTTCCTCTTCCTTGTGCGAGATCTTCAATCTCAACTTAAACGAGGAATCTAATTAAAGAGGGAGTATTTTACGGTCTTCATGACGTAACACAAGACAGCCTTCCCCCTTATCAGATATTGTAAAGGTTTATGGGTGTGGCTTAAATTATTTCTAGTAGCAAGTCCTATTTATAGAAATTCTAAACATTTTAAAGTTAGATTTTTAAATTAAGAAATTTTTTAATTCTTTTAAAGCCTTCTGACTTCGCCTGAAGTCTTTTAAATTCACCTTAAATTCTTTTCAATTTCCTTAAAGTATTTCGCATTTTTGCAGTATTTATTTAGTATTTCGTTTGTATTTAAATCGAAAATGGGTAGGATGTAACCTTAAATTATTTCTGTGATCAGTCACAGGGGTGCCTTCCCGCCCTCACGAGTCGTTGTAAAAGGGGCAGGGGTGTGGTCTTACATGATTCCTGTGACCAGTCACAGGGCTGCCTTCCCGCCCCCACGAGGCGTTGGAAAGGGGCAGGGGTGTGATCTTACATTATTTCTGTGACCAGTCACAGGGGTGCCGTCAACAAAAAACATGAGTTGTTTTAAATTCTTTTAAAGTCTTTTATATTCTATTGAAGCATTTTCAATTCTTTTAATTCTTGAAAAGTCTTTTCAATTATTTTGAGGTGTTTGAAGTATTTAGAATTCTTTTCAAGAATTTGATGATTTTTATATTATTTTACAGTCTTTTGGTTATTTGAGTCTTTAAAATTCTCTTCAAGTCATTTGAATTTTCTTAAAGCCTTTCTAATTCCCTTAAAAAGTTTTGAATTTCCTTAAATTCTTTTGAAGTCCTTTGAATCACCTGTAAGGTTTAATTATTTTAAGTCTTTTGAATTCACGTTTAACCCTGAGTGATCACATTTCTGTGGAGTAACAAGCTGACCACAACGGGGTCCAAAGGATTCAGGCGACAAAAATCGCTATAAAAAGAAACTAGTGAATATTTTTACTTTAACAATTTTTTAGAACTTCTCAAGAAGTAACTTTAAAAGATGATTTAGGTCGTATTGCCAAAAATTACATTTAAATATACTTTACAAAATGTTGAAGTCCAAAAAGTAGAAAAAAACTATTTTCATTTAAAAATTCATAACTTTTTTAATTGTTTATATTGAGTATATTTATCAAATATATTTTGAGAAATTCATGGCGGCAAAAAGGGGTACTGACCACACTTGGGTCGAAAGGACCCAGCTCAATTTTTAAAAAGCTGCTAAAAATAAATTGATAGTCCCAGTGTCATGCTAAACGTCCTAAAGCGTAGCTAAACTGTTCAACTATCAACGAATATTAAAGTAGGCCTGCCCCCTTTAAATTAAACTACTTAAAATTTAATTACGATAGACGTCTGGGTTCCGAAGACCCATGTGTGGTCACTAAGGGTTAATTTCTTTTGAGTTACCTCAAGGTCCTTAGAATTCTTTTGAAATGTTTTACAGTTTCGCTTATCAGGAAGGCTTTTGAATTTCTTTGAAGTATTTTGAATTCCTCTTGAATTCCTATGAATTGATTTTAAATCCCTTTAAGAGTTTTTCATTCTTTGAAATATTTTTAATTATTTGAATTTTATCAATTCTATTGAATTATTTTTCATTTTTTGTAAGTGTTTTGAACCTTATGCAGCGTTTTCCAAGTCTTTGAAGACATTTAAATCCCTATGAAATCTCCTGAAGGTTTTTGAATATTCTTAAAGTTTTTCAAATTCTTAAAAGTATTTTGAATGTACCTTGAATTTCTTTTTAATTCTGTATAAGTCTTTTTGACTTCTTTGAGGTCTTTGTAAATGTTTTGAATTTTCCTCTATTTTTTTTAATTATCCGTGAATATTTTTGTATTCCCCTGAAGTATTTTCAATTAGTTTGAAGTCTTTAACAATTTGTAATTATTCTTAAGTCTTTTAAATTCGTCGACAATTTTTTTGAGTTCTTTCAAAGTATTAACACACTATTAAAGAAAAAAACTTAAGTTCAGTTTCAATATTAATTTATTTTCCACAGAAAGTGTAATTGATGTTGAAAATCAAGTAAAAAACGCAGAGGCGAAAAAACAACGACTTCGGTTGCCCTCTTGAAAACTGTACGAATCACAAGACACAGATATTGTCGAAAAGACAGAGGAACCAACAAATGATATAAAAAGAAAGGTACAGTTTTACGCAAAAATTTTTTATTTTTATTGTTACTGGGGAATATGATAGGAGGGTTTCATCGACAATTCGTCGTCCTAAAATTATACGACGTCATGTCACTCCATTGTCCATGTGAGCCAATTATTTTTTTGCGTTTTGCAACCCAAAGTATTATTAGTAGGTTTTTAGATTTGTAACTTTAAGCTGGGTTATGTATTCCTCGCGGCCGACACAGGGATGTTTTACGAACTCATTCGTCCTTTTCTAACCAAAAAATGTGCTCAAAAAAGAATAATTCTCAATTTTCCAAAAATGGAGATGGCGGAGTTTAACTCCAGTATGAAAAAATTTTAGACCTTGTACGGCCATGTGATTCTAACCTGAAAATAAATTTTCCATAATTTTTTCCACTATCCTCCTGTTCACAAGGAATGAAATATCGAGTTGAATTTAAAAAAAAATTAAACAGGCATTTACGTAGGTTTGTAAACTGCGTCAAATATTATAGGGAAAATTATTTCGAGGTTAGTATCGCATTGCCTTAACCTAAATAGTTTACCAAATATCGGAATCAAAATTTCATGGCTTTAACATATGCTTCTATTTGAAATATAGAAAGCACGAATGGAGTTGGCAAAAAAGAAAATTAACGAGAACATACTTCAAAAAAGGTACAAATCTGAGTACCCATCAAGACCACCTCTTAGCTACGATGATGATGGTGGCGATGATAATAATATAAGCATGGAACCTGAATCAGCAGATAAGTGTGCCAAGAAAAGCTCGAGAGATTATTCAAATTATTGCCCAAGTCAGTCTGTGGTTCCGAATAAGTTCGTGCTAAATCAAAAGGACTCTTTAAGCCAAACTACAAAAAACTCAAAGAGCGCTACTGAGAAAGAAACTGAACGTATTATTGCTAATATGACAAACAGGCAATTTGCTTGAAAAGGAGAATCAAGGTACGAAACTGTGGGTGATGTGATTCATAGAAGCAGAAGGAACTCTATATCTCCAGAGCCAAGTACGAGTGAAATGCAGATTCGAAAAGAATATGCCGGTGAAAAACGACCTCTTAAATTAAGAAGGTACGATATTCTGAACGATAAAGTTTACCTTGGAAAGAAAATTTTTGTACACACGGACGTTTGGGAAACGTTAATACTAAGAAAGAAGAATAGTCTCTGGATTCTAGCATTGGCAGACCTGATGTGGCCAAAAGGCCTAAGAGATCCCAAGGCCGGATCTCGCTTTGATGAGCAAGTCAGAACAATACAGTACAGAGATCGTTTAAAGAAGCAAGGAGTGGTTGGAAAACCCTAACTGAATTTTGAGGTGAAAGACGTTCGGTAAAAATTAACACAAAAGACGAACGACCTGAACAAAAGGTACAAACGCGGAGAAGAGAAAAAGAGAAAAAGGAGCAGGAAAGTCACACTACGGATTCCGATTCAGAATAAAAATGTACGTTGTTTTTTCATAGATAGAAGTAACTTTTATGTTCTATAAGAATACAGGTTGGATAATAATTGTTTATTATGATAATAGTCTGTCATAGATAATAAGAGAGGCTGTTAATTAACTTCCCTCTGGTTAAAGTATTATTATGAATTAAATGCCAATGTTATATTATATAACGCATTCATCAAGCTTGAGTTTTTATAATATACTCATGCTTTTTGCTGACCATTGCTTATAATATATATAAATGTATGTATTTATTTGTGCCACGGCTTTAAGGGCACGTGACAGATTAAATTTCCTATATGCTGAGCTTCTTTCCGATGTTCTATATATTTTTTTAAACCATAGAACTTTATGCTTAAATAAAATATCGGACTGAAATTTTAGAAAATGCATGAAGACGTACATTTATATACTTTATTTGAGTTGGAATTTTGCATAACAAATATTTCCGGAGAAGTTAAGACAAGGAGCTAATTTTTTTAAAATAATATTTTGCAGGATTCCGATTCAAATAAAATATATAAAAATAGGGTAATTCCTCTGATGCATTTCCCGAACGTTCAGTCAGATATTTGACTGTGTCACATGCCCAAAATATAAGCAAAATTTATTGAGGAATATTGATATCTCGTGAATTGTTAAACGCCTTTAACTTGCAAGTCAGACAAATGTGCTTTAAAAAATTCTTATTTTCGTGCATGTTATTTTTTTTTAATGCTGTTTAAAGTTATTAATGTTTCCTAAATTTTCTACAGCTTTCTAATGAATTTTCGCTATACAATAACTTATTTTCAATGACTACCTTTTCATAAAAACAATTTTAACCTTTACAGAAATGTCGGAAACAAATTAACAGTTTTTTGAAGCTTTTCTAATCGTGAAAAAGCATTGGAAAAAAATTAGTCAAAGTAGACGACAGGCGTCTACGAAAAGGCTTTCGTAATCTATTAGGTCGCTCAATTTGCTCACCAGACCCCCTCACTCTCGTCCTTTTCTATCCTATTTTATCAGATCCCATCTTGTTCTATATGATCCTACCCTATTCTGTCAGCTTAAAAATGTACAATGGAGAAAAAGCGATCGTAATTATAAGGGTTTGAGTACGGGACTACGTATCTATACACCTACTAAAATACTAAAATACTTTTCAGCATAGTTCTAATTTTTATTTCATTATGTTATTTTTTCAACCACCCTCCATTTGAATGCTTTTGTACCTTGTTCTATTATATGAAACGTAACTACGCTTTATGCCGTGCAGATTACTGCAAATTCATTTTTCTGTTTCTTACGTTTCACATTTGATTTTTTTTTGTTTCTCATTATTTTTACCGTCGTCTCCCAAGCTGAAGAAAGAACCATTTTGCTTAGACTATATTTGAAGTTGGTATGCTTTTACGAAAATGTTAATGGCTTTCTGTTACACAAGATTTTATAATGTATTTTTAGTATTGTTCCAAAGACTGCAGTTCCATACTGGACATTACCAGGTGTATACATATGAAACCGGTATTGCCATTTAGCGGCCAGTAGGCACACTTGTAGGCACTGTCGGAACTTACCATTTGTGCTAATTGGCGT
>NC_046665.1:16369631-16371923 GCF_010883055.1 Belonocnema kinseyi | reverse complement strand
GAGATTTTACTAATTCAAATAACTAAATATGGGTTGCTGAATCTAATCAGTAAGAATTTACAGACTTTCACCAATTAACACAGTAGAATAAAGCTAATTAGCTGTGCAATTATTACTTAAGATAATTAGTAGCAATTTTATTTAATCTATAATTAATAAAAGTCCTGACTGATTTCGTTCAGTCATTCATTTCTCACATATTCCAATTTCGAGAGTAGCAACAAGATATTGCGAGATATCCCATTTATATCCACAGAAGATCTCGTGACAAAAAGGGATATACCGCAATATTTTCTTGCTTATGTATGTTTTAAAATGCACAGCGTATCCGGAAAAGCTTGGTTCTGATCTTATTATTCAGTAAAATATTGCCATGGGAACAGTTGTGATTTAAAAAAGAGTATCCCGATGTTGTACAATAACTGCCCTGTGGGCACAAAATTTGGTAACGTCTTTACGACATCTTTACCACAACTTTACAGCATCCTATGTCCATGTCGTTAAGGTGTCTTTACGATATCGTAAAGACGTCGCATTATCTGACGATGTCTCTACAATATTGAGTATTCAAACATTACGTCATACTCGGCCGGTAACGTCGAAATCTATAAGGCCATACAACTTGGTAGACTGCTAAGCAATGATTACATAGGAGTTTGACTAAAATTAATTTTTGTAGACTAAAGTAAGTGAAAAATCGTGATATGGCTTCGCTTCTCAGATAGAAAAGCCATTTCTTTAATTATTGTTAGCAATTGGGGAGTGTACGATTTGGACAATCTATCAAGAAAAAATATAATGTTCCATAATTGAGGTTAGGTTGCATTGTTTGGATAGTTGGCGGTAAAAATTGTTGAATTTTGGTAGTTCGTTAAAGTGTGTTTTTAAAACATGTCAAGAGATCATTTTTGCACTTTGAGAAAACAAAAATGATCAAAGACCATTCTCCTCTTTAGAAATCCTATAAGGCTTCTTGAAAATCCTTAAACTTCTCCGACTTTTCCTTTAAATCCCTTCAAATTCTTTACAATCATTTAAAATCTTTCGAAGTTTCTCAAAATTGACTTAAATTAATTAAAATCCTTCAAATTTTCTTAAATTCCTTTAAATATCTTAAAAATCTTTGAATTTTTGCAAATTCATTAAAATCTTTTTAAATAACTTTTCAAAAACTCGCTTAAAATTCTTTAAGCCCAATAAAACTTTCTTAAAATCTTACAAAATAACTTGTAAATCATCCAACGTTTTTAAATTATTTTTAAATCATTTAAAAAGAAACTTGAAGAACCGCCAAGTCCGTAGCAATTCCTTGAAATCACTTGAATTCCTACAAATCTCGTAAGATTCCTTGAAAATCCTTCAAGTCGTCGGAACTTTTGTGAACTCCCTTCAGTTTCTTTGAAATAATTTATAATATTGTAAAATTGACTAAAATTAATTCAAATCTTTTTAATCAAAAATCCTTTAAATCTTCATAGGCTCCTTAAAATCTCTTAAAAATCCTTGAATCAATCAATTTCTTTAAATACCTTGAAATATCCTCAAATTCATTACATCTCATTTAATAACTTTTCAATAACTCGCTTGACTTTTTTTTAAATCACTAAAAGTATCGAAAAATCTTATAAAATCTCTTGTAAATCATTCAATTTTTTTGAACTATTTTTAAATCCTTTAAAAAGAAACTTTAAGATTCCACCAAGTCGCTAGTAATTCCTTAAAATCACTTCAGTTCTTAGAAATCCTTATAATCCTACGAATTTTTTTGAACTCCCTTCAACTTCATCGAAATCATTTCAAAAATTAAAAAATTGACTAAAATTAATTAAAATCTCTTAAAATCCTTAAACGTTACCGGCTGATGCCGATGGAATTGATAGTTGAAAAATTTTTTTACATCTGTTATTATTAAGCTTTCTACTTAAACGTAGTTTTCTTTCGGCTCTTGCATTTTTTAAAGTTTGAGACCGATATTTTATGTATAAAAAAAGTTCGAACGTTCAAAAAATGTCGAGGTTCAGAAAAAAGATGAAATAATTTTCAGTGAAGTTCCTACCAAAATGCAGTACCTAAACGTACTTTATTGTACTCTAATACATTTTCCAAGGTTTCAGCTCGATATTTTATTTACAAAAAAAGTTCTTAGGTTCAAAAAAACATTCATTAAACTGAAAAAAGTGAGGTCGGTATTATACGAGGGTGGATTGATAAGTTTCCGGCCTGACCAAGAAAAACAACGTTTTTAAGCATTTTTTTTTTTATTTCTCAACATAATCTCCTCCAAGGCTGATA
>NC_046665.1:16367684-16369531 GCF_010883055.1 Belonocnema kinseyi | reverse complement strand
AACTTGTTGATACAATATTTGCTCTATATTTATTAAGACTTTATTATTATAATCATGCAAATATATAAATAAATATATTAAAATATATATACGTCACGGGACATGACACCTCCCCCCTAAGTCGAATGCCGGATGAAGCGTCCAGGTGGGGCTTCAGAGTCCCACATGGTGCGAACTCCGCGTTCGAACGTATGGTAGAAGGGTCGTCATAAATACAAGATTAAAGAAGTAGGTATAATTATTCCATATGTATTTATATTTATAAAAAGAACATATATAACAACGGTTAATACAAAATTATATTTTAGTGTCTTAAAATGCAAAATTACATGTTATATCTACAGTTTTTACGTGGACGGAAGCAATATGGAGCTAAGTGTCCTCTCTCGTAACATTTTGCACATGCGTTCGACCATTTGGAAGTTTTATTTTACTTGTACAAACTTGAGCATCGGCAATTATGTTCACATTTACATTATGATTAATTTTGCTCTCTACTTCAGTATAATTTTCTTCGCAAAACATAAATTTTGCTGCTAACGCTTCTAACATATAGCGGGCAGCAATTTGTCTTGCATCCTTTTTTGTAGATGCAGGCTCACCTTTATATACAAATTTTACATTATTTTGATGTATTATGCATTTTGCCGCAAATGGTGGCAATTCGGCGTGGGGACCTAATGTCTTAACAATGAAAATGGATTTCGAAAAATCATATTCGGTGCTTATTTCATTAAGGGTTTGTACAGCTGAAGATTTCGAGAGGTTTCTTTTAATTGCCATGTTATCTGTAAAAGACAAAAATCAATCTTTTTATTTGTAGATAACATGGCATCGGTAATTAATTTGAATTACATGGTGTTATGGTAGATGATTTTTATTCGACCAGTAGTTAGAGAAACTGTTTATTTATTTATTTTATTTATTCTTCATTTTTATACAACATATCGTAGATTTTAAAGTAAAATTTATTCAAATGTGCAGCGTTACAACAATAATATTAACTTCGCATTTAAAATATGAAAATCGTATTTATCGATAATAGCATTACATTAGGTTGCAAAATGTACATAATTTTGGCACTAAATTCAAAAAAATTTATTTTTTATTTTCAATGATCAAATTTTAATATCTGGTTTGCTTTTTTCGAACATATTGGACTATATAAAATTATCTAATTATCACTGTTTATTTTTTGAATGGAGAGCCCGTATAAAGAATTCCGTAATAAAAGGTGACATACTCTTTGAGTATGTTGGTTTTAACGTCCAAATACACTTACGCATTCGCATCGGGCACAATTCTGGCATTTTTTAGATCGTATCGTCGAAGCAATTTGCGAACGCATGTTTCACAGTCTTGTGCCCGACTGCGAACTACAAATAATTGTCTTTTGCAGACGCAACAGTAAAGAAGGTGTGGGGATTCGGATGCTAAATGAGGGTCGATTAGTTGTGCGCAATCTGATTGTTCCGTTTCTTTAATCTTTATGCCATAGCACTCCTTGCAAATAAAAGTGCCATATTTTCTGTGTTGATAGGTCAATGGTATACCTATCAACACTGAGCAACAAATGAAACGCATCAACTCAGCATATGTATTAAAATTGACTTGGAAAGTTGTCGTATCATTTCTGCTCTGTCTGCTTCTAATGGAATTTCTTCGGTTGGGGGCGTCATTTCTGAAGAGAAACATTAAAATTTTTTATTTGGCAGATGGATCAGCGATGGATCAGCGGGATCTCCTGACCTTTGGGTGGACGGAGCGACTGAATCACGACTTGCTAGACTGCTACGATGCGAGTATGGCCCGTGAACGGGGTTACATGGCACGGCTGCATGCTCTGT
>NC_046665.1:16360774-16367584 GCF_010883055.1 Belonocnema kinseyi | reverse complement strand
AAACAACTGCACCTATAGATATTCTTGTGGCCTCAGCTAACTCACGCACTTTTAATCTTCTATCCTTTAACACCATATCGTGGATTTTATTGATGATTTCGGCAGTACTTGCTTCTACGGGCCTTCCTGAACGTGGTTCGTCATTTAATGATGTACGACCACGCTTAAATTCATTTACCCAGTTATAAACCGTTCCTAAGGCAGGAGCAGATGTGCCATGAACTGAGTCCAATTCATTTTTTATCTCATATGGAGTTCAACCCTTTAAATGAAAATGTTTGATTACCGCTCTGAACTCGTTTTTTTCCATTTTTCTTAACGAACAATTTTTTTTTTCAATTGGTTATAAAAACACGTAAACTCAGAAGATGTGGACTGTGACTGCACCATATATCTAGTCGGGAGTGGTGCTGACTGAAAACAGATGATTTGGAGCGATTCGCGCGCCATTTGTTGGTCATTCTAAGGACTTATTGAACTACCCTCGTACAAGAAACGAAATATTATATTCCCTTGTAACAGATGATATAACATTTGTATTGGCATACAAATCATTAATGTCTGTATGCAATATCTTGCTGATGAGAACCGAGCACCCAAAGCTATTAATCTATGAAAATAATCAGGGCCTATCTATTTTTGAAAATCAAAAAATCGCAGTAAAAAATATGGATAATTTTACATATGTCAATTCAAAATTTGTTTACGTAGAAAGACACCTTCGCACAGAAGTAAAGCAACTTTATCGAGATGTTCTAATAATAATAAAATTTAGAGGAATCAAATTAATTCCAGATACCTTAATCTACGGTTACACTTTACATAAAATATTCGGCTGGTCATTATATCTTTTAGGAGCCTTTTGGGATTCCGCAACTAATTTATTGTTACATCTAGGAAAGCGACCACCTGCTAACGGACCCAATACTCCTATATCCTCATTTACAACTCAAGGAAGCTCGTAGTACAATTACCTACTTAATTCAACATTAAACTTTCCTCAGCATGTCGCATGAATCCTATACAACTCTTTTGAATAATTTTCTTCAACAAAAAGGAGAACCTCCTCTAGAATACAAGTTATCAATTGCCTTAGATTCCAACAAAGAATATCATATTCGAGTCCAATTGCAGTATCAAATGTATGTAGTTGTTACTACTGGAAAAGATGAAGATTTAGTCAAACAAAATGCAGCACGAAGTCTATTAATGGCAGTGACAGATGGTACAGAATATAAATTAGAGCCATTTCGACCTTCCTTCAATAGCGAAATATGCGAAAAATTGCAATGACTATGTGCACTGCGCAATCTTCCACATCCTCAATTTCCTACATTACATATTAAAACATCAACTGAAAACTCTACTTGGATAGCAATTTGTACTGTTCAGGATATTAAACAAACAGAAATGTCCGACTCACTTAAAGAAGCGAAAATTTTTGCTGCTTTAAAAGTAATTCATTTAATATCAAATACAGGTCTCCTTAATTCAACTTACGAAGCAATTTTAGCGAACTCACTTCAAAACTTTCATATTTCTGTGCATGACTCTTCTATGAACTTACCAAAAATTCCTGAAAACAACTCTATGAATGCTCTAGAAAAAAATTCCACTCTTTCTCCTGAAACAACTCCTGCATTTACTTCCTTTGACACTGTAGACCGTTCGACAGATACTAATTTCTCCAAAAAAAGCAGACTAGGCAGAATTCCAAAACCCTGTTTACCAACTAAACATTTTTATGTACCCCTCGATAAGCCAGGGCCATCTGGAAAAAGTTTTAAAAAATGTTGTAAATGTGGATTCAGGCCCCCAAATCAATATCATAAACGTGGATTAAAGTTCCGTACTTCAGGTAAACAAATTAAATGGAGCACTATTACGAAGAAGTTACCCACGCCCCAAAATATCCAAGGAAATTAACCAGATCTAACTCCATGGGAATTCTTAATCACGGGGAAATTCTCAAGAATTTTACTATCAAATATGGATTACCATTGCCACAAACGATAACCTATCCAGATCAACATTCGCGATCGCATTCGTTTTTTCTCGCGCAAGCCTCTACTTTAGAACACCTTGTAATTCAAAGCGGTAAAACAAAAGAGTTAGCCATAAATAAAGCAGCATTAGGACTGCTTAAATTATTGATACAATATTACGATCTTTGTGATAAAGATGACACAGAAACATATCCAAAGAAGATCAAGACAAAAGATCAGGAAGTTCAAACTGATCCCAGACCCAAATTGGTTCCATAGGAAAATTCTTGCCATTATTGTAATACCCAAGTACATTCTACAAAAGAATGTCTTAGGGATATCATAAAAAAGGTTGATAAAACAATGCGAATCTCGCCCCCTACTCAGTTACGAAATTCTCAATTTCTGAATCGACTCCTTCGACCATTCTCGAAACAAACTCCTAGACCTAAAACCACTCAATTATAAAAACATTGTTTTATAATAACTTTTGTTTTCTTTTTACAGGCATCCGAGAAGCACAATGAATTCAAAACTTCAACTTTCACCTGGTATCTTCTTGACGTTATTTCTAATTATCCCATCTGATGCGACAACCTCGTACATCGATTCTATTTTTTCGAACTCATTAAGCGTTTATCTTGAGCCTATTATCGATATTCAAATTCTCTCTGAAGAATATCAATTTTTGTCCTATCTAAACGTGTTCGAACTATATAATTTCAAACATCAAATAATTGAAAACTATACTAAACTCATCGTAGGATGTACGGAGAGATCTGACGTTTGTATTGCGAGTAGTCATAAAATTAATATCAAGTCAGTGACTTATCTTCTTCAAGAAATTTCATCACTTTCTAATCAAACATATAATATTAATAGTACTTCAATGAAAAAAGATCCATTTTTAGAAAAAGTTTAGAAGACGTTTGAAAAATTAGAAGAACATCAAGAAACTTCTCTTTATTTACCCGAAGATAATTTATTTCTTATCCCTAACCAGATCTCTCCAAAAATAAAAAAATGTTCTAAAATCATGTCAAGGGTCGAAGACTTTAACGAGCAAATCGGATTTAATGCCAAGTTCAATAATCCTGCCTTTGAAAATCTAACAAAAGATTTAGAAGAGACTATTGAATCCTATGCCTCTCTTTTACGACAACTCCTAGAAGCCCTCACGTATACAGTTACAAATTCATGGCACCCTCTACTCTTTCCCAACTCTTTCCTTAATTTCAAACTAAACCTCTCGACCTCTTTTTTCTTTAACATTCTTCCGTTTTCAAATATTAAACACTTTATTGTAAAAAAACTATTTAGTTTTCATGTTAACTATTCCTGTACCTACTTCAGATAAATTCCATGTGTTCAAGCCGTATGCATTTCCTATTTTCTTCGACATTAATAACAAACACACTTTGTTAATTCACCATAAACCTCAAATTTCTTAGCTTGCCCTTTCATCAAATAATGCAAATTATTTTATAACAGACGAACAGTTTATTAAATCATGCTATGATATTGACATTGGAAACTTTTGCTATGCCAATTATCCAATAGTCAATACTAGAGAAAATCCTCTCTGTGAAATATCAATTATCACTAAAGCCAAACCCTATAATTGTCAATTCTTTGTAAATATTAAAAAATATTACTTCTGGAGTCCATTACAAACTCATTATGGCTGGCTCTATTCAACCTTTTTTCCAAAACGATTTCAATTATACTGCCCTGAAAAACCAAACGTTTTCATTGATATTCAAAACAACGGAATACTACAATTGAATGCAGACTGTAAAGTAACCTCTGAAATAACATCTTATTATCCAAATAAAAATGTCAAAATATTGGATACTTCAATTTCAATACAAAAATCAACTCTTTCACTTTCCTCCATCAGTTCTTTGCTATACAATTATTCAATGCAACAACCCTAGTTATTTAAAAGAATACTTTATCATTTTGAGCATAAGGAAAACATGCCATTATCTTTTCTTAAAGACGAAATATATATCCTAGGAAAACTCTCTAAAATGCCACAAATTTTGCAAAATGACGAGTTGTTACGTTTTACAAGTCAAGAAATCTTATCAATTTTAACGGGGATAATGTTGCTTACAGTAATTCTACTTGGATTACTTATTTTTAAAATTGGAAAAATTAATAAAAATTTTAAAAACCGAAAACCAATTATGACGGAAATAAAACACATAAGTCCATTAAGTTCGACGGACAAGCCTTTACTTGACGAAATCAAATTTCAGTTTAAAAAAAAAAACAACAATAACAAAAAAGTAGGAAAATTGAGATCTAAGATTATATAATTATATATCAAGTTACTTCTGAAACAAATTAAATCTAACAACCACCAAATAAAAAAAAAATAAATAAAAATATAAATAAACCAACAAAAACAAATTCAAAAAATATATTTAAAAAAATGTTATTAGAAAATAAATATATATAATCATTTCTGTTTTTATATTACTAACAAAAATTACTATAATTTAATCAGGTAATTTCGCTCCTTAAAATTATATTTAAATTATTCACGTAATTCGATCTAATTTAATCAGAATATCACTTTTTTAACACTATTTTTTTCTTTCTTCTTTTAGTCATCATATTTACACTATTGACAAAATATAAGCCATATTTATGGATAATAATAACCTAAAATTTACAATAACTTAAATTCTATCAGTCTTCGGAATCACTCAATTCATGATACTGAAAAAAAGACCAGATTTGAGAAAAATTGAACATTAAATAAACAAAATTAGTTCATTCTTAAATAATCTCACCTCTCCGATTTCATTGCTCATTATCCTATATCTACCTTCATTGAATAGGAAAATGGAATCTGAATCTATATTTTTGAACATTTCTTGTAAATATCTTTTATTTTCCTCAATTCCTGGCATATTTAGCTTTAACCAGTCCCAAGGCATTAGGACTGTCGTTCCCTTCAGAGAAATTTCCCGATCCTCTCGAGATAATTTCCAAGTCGTTTTTTGACCTGTCCATTTCTCTTGAGAACTCCCACTCTAAAATTATAAAAATAATCATTAAAATTATTACTTTTTTAATATATAACCCCCTTTATATAAACATTAATGATTAAATTAATTCTAAACTCACCCTAACAATCTCGGAACCTCGAAATAGCCAGCGCATTCCACCTGATGAAAAGAGTATTTCGGCTTCTGGATTTTTCTTAAATTTTTTAGAAAGTGGTGCCGAATACTCGTCAACCGTCATCCTTCTCACACTTTTCCATTCAGGCGGAATTTTTACGGCTAATTGTCCCAACGGCATGTCCATATTTTTTTTAAATTTTCTTTGTCCATTCTTCAACCAGCGAATAAGTTTAAAATTTGCAAGCTAAAATTAATCAAATAAAAAAAATATATATAAAATTCTATAACGATTATATAATAATATTTTTTTAATTTAATATTAAATTTATAAGCTTACCTTTTCTAATTTTCTTTCATTGGAAATACGATAAAATTTCTGATTAATAAAAAAACTCCATCAGATCCGTGAATTATGAATTGACTTCTGACACTATCCATCAATATTTTGGAGGAATAAAGTTATTTTTTCATCTTCTACATTCCGGAATAAATTGTTTAATCGTTCTTTATCAATATTTGAAATTGCCGTAATGACAAAATTAGTCACCGGCACACTTTCTATCCCATTTTCGTCCATTATTTCACCATTTTTTTCACTAATATCCGCATTATTATAATCCACCAAATGCGATACTTCATTTAAAAGATTTTCAAAATCCTCACTCACTGCTTTTTCCACGTTCTCACTCACTTTTTTCTTATGCACTTTCAACCCAACCTCTTCCAAATCTCTTATAACCTCATTAAAATCGCAAGAACTTTCAATTTCTTCAAAAAATTCAAAACAATCTATATAAAAAGAATCTAATTGATCTTGACTCATGGTTTGTTTTTGTTTTTGTTCCCCTTCTATAATCACGATAAAACTCTGATAGACTAAACTCTGAATCTTGTTCAAAATATGAGATCCCCGAAAAACCAAATCTCAAACTTTTACGACTTTTCAACCAATCTTTTTCCTGCATTTTCTCTTCTTCAAGTTAACTACTAATTTTGTCGTAAAAATCCTAAGATATACGTTCCCGTTAAATCCACATTATCTCAATCGACGGGACTCAGTTTTATTACAATCCATTCCGGACCACATAACATATACAATTTTTTTTAAATAGCCATTAAACGGCAAATATAAACTTTCTATCCAATTTTTTATTTTTTTATTTTTAATGCATACCTGTTTTATGAAAATTACGTAAAATTAGATTTTCCTTTGAAATTTTGTAGAATAATGATCCCGACTGCAAAAGAACCAGCATTTACCAACTCAAGATTTATAGATGGCGTTCTTCCAAGCTACCATCCTATTTTTTACGGTCATTTGATTAATAATTATTGTTTCGAGATGGAACCAACAATTATTTTTATTTATTGTAGTAACAAAACAATGAAACGTTTCTGCCCCTTTTGTTTTCAAACATTAACGCAAGGAGAACAAGAAGAATTAGATTTTCATTTAGAATGGCATTCTATGGCTAAGTTTAATATTCATACTAAATGCTATAAATGCGGCATAGAACTAATTAAACCACGATGCAAATCAACCGAATGTTTGTTATGTATCGAAGAATTTCCGGCTAGCCGGAAGGCCATTTTAAGAAATGAAGAGGTTATGGTAACAGAACATGCATAATTTGTTTTAATCCCCCTCTTTATATAACTCCCTTACTTCTGTTTCTCTTCTTTTC
>NC_046665.1:16356324-16360674 GCF_010883055.1 Belonocnema kinseyi | reverse complement strand
GTATAGAGCTCCAAGGAGATTATGTTGAAAAATAAAAAAAAATTTACCCAAAAAAAATTGTTTTTATACTTCATTCTAAGGACTTAATGAACTACCCTCGTAGTATTGTCACAAGTTTTATTTGCTAATCCGGAGTATAATAATTCATATTTTTTGAAATTGCATGATTCAGTTGGTAATGGGATCCAAAACGTTTGGCCTCCTTCCACGTCGATACAAGTGGTGTCTGACACTGTACATACTACACCCGAACTTAAGTGAATCTTATCATCATTTAAATTAATAGTCGCGTAATAATCTCGCAATGATATTTTATAAGTTGCTTCGACAACAACGTAATCCCAAATGCCGAAAGGGTCTGAGAATGTAGTACCTGAACATTTTCCCCAATGAGTCGTGGTACCTGCTATCATTAGAGTATGAGAAAATGAGTTGTTTGAAGTTAACCCGAAAAGTTGCTTTTGGTCTCCTACTGTTAATACTCCCGTTTTATGCATTAAATCGCATTGTACATGTGAGACTTAGTGTATATATTCTTTGTACCCGTTAGCTACTGACGATAGGTGAGAATGAATTCCACAATATTTTACTTCCCGCTTTACTTCTACTTTACACTATATGACCTTTGTATTGCTATAATCGGTTATTTGCAATAATTGTATGTTTACCGACTCGATGTTTAGTTTTGGTGCAGGTATATCGCATCCTCCTACCTCTAATAATGATACGGTTGTTATATTCAGTTGGTTTGGGTCACAATCATATCCCACGATGGCATGGATTGTTGTTGTATAATGTAAGTATGTCGTAAACAGAGCCAAAAGGAAGCCTCGTAAATCCATTTCTGGAAAAAGGAGGTTCCAAATTAGCGACTAGTTCTATTTATGGATATTTTTTATAACGTCATTTTTTTTATTATGAACGTATTTAATGTTTATATTTTTCCTTTCTGATGATTTATTGCCATGCATAGTATATTGTAGAGTGATATATTTTTTTGTTAAAAAAAATCTAGATACCTATTTTATCAGAGCTAGAACGTCGACCAGTAATACGTGACCTGATAAGCGTAGACCGAGGATGAGATTTTTGTATGCGTATTGTCCTCTTGTTCTAATTGTTAACATAATGTCTCTAATTGTAAATGGGTTGGCAAGATCCGTACTCCATTCTGGAATGTTGCTATCATCGTGATTAAAAATTCCAGTTTGAATTAAAAATGGCCAGAGAACAAACATGTCGACTGAATAAGCAAATACATCAATAAGAGCCTCGATTCGTTTGCGATGAATTGGATCCATTTGTCTTAAATAAATATTTTACTGCATATATTTTAATACGTCTGCTAAAACTCCGTGATCCGATAATTGAAGACTCAGAATGAAATTTTCATAGGCTTTTGGTCCTCTTGTTTTAATTTTCAGGATTATGTCCCTAGTTGTTTCTATGCTTCTAAGGTTTTGTACCCATTTAGGAATATCACTGTCATTTGTTTCGAAAATTTCCGTGCGGAATAAATATGGCCATAACATAAGCAGATCAATTTGATGCATAAAAACGATGATAAGAGAGTCTATACGTTGACAATGGATGGGATCCATCTGAAATATTTAAAATGATAAGGGGTTGTCGTTTAATTATTATTAATGGTTTAACATTTTATATGTGAACGCTTAAGTCTATTGACGTGTACTGTACTACTGAAGGTTTGCCTTTTATGTCAATTTTCACGTTTCCTTTTCCTAATATCTCTATGACTTCGTACGGTCCTTTATATTGATCATCAAATTTTTTCTTGGGTTCCTTTCCAATTAATAAAAATACGTTATCTCCAGTATTTATTTCTAATGGATTAACTTTTCGATCGTGATATATTTTTGACTTTTCCTTAGCCGCAATTAAATTTTGTCTCGCTTGAGATCTCATTTCATATAATTTTGTTATAAAATTTGTAAGGTAATCGTCGTAAGTTTGCAATTTTTCTTGTTTTGATAGAGGTTCATTTGATGGTTGACGAGCTAGTTTTCCAAAAACTAATTTATATGGTGTACATTTTGTACCTTCGTGGACACTTGTGTTATAAGAAAACATGGCTAATTCAAGCCAATCATCCCATTCGGAAGTTTTTGAAACGAATTGTTTAAGATATTCTGCTAACACATGGTGTGATCGTTCAAGAGACCCGTTTGATTGTGGATATAATGCTGTTGCTATAAATTGTTTAATTATAAAACGTTTTGCCATTTTTTTCATTAAATTACTTAGGAAATTTGAACCTTGGTCCCTCATAACTGCTTTTGGAGAACCGTAAATGCATATAAATTTTTTAACAAAAGTTTCACCTACTGTTGAAGCTTTGGCGTCTGGAATTGCTAGAGCTAAAGCATATTTTGTAAAATTATCTTGAATGGTTAAAATGTTTACGTTGCCTAATGTTGTTTGGGGAAGTGGGCCAACTATGTTCATTGAAATTTTTTCAAACGCGGTTCCAGGCGTGTCCGTTATTATCATGGGGTTTTTAGTTTTTACGCGAACTAATTTTTTAATTTGACACTGTAAGCAGTATTGAATATATTTCTGAATATCAATTTTCATATTTTTCCAATAATAATTCTGACGAATTCGATGATAAGTTTTTGTAACTCCTTTATGTCCTCCTAAAGCTGAAGAATGTGCCTCTTCAAGTAATTCAGTGCGCTATTCCTTCGTTGGATATTGAATTATTCCTGTACATATAATAATTTTTGTAGAAGATTTGGAAAAAGTTGAAATTAAAATTTCACGTATTTCATTCCAACCTATATGATTAATTTGTGAAGTTTTTGCGATACTAATAGATCGTAAATTCAGTCTTTCTGATATTGAATGCAAAGAGAGTATTGTAAGTTTAATATTGTTTAAAGTGCCTGACAAATTCTCTTTAAAATCAGTTTCAATCGAAAGGGCTAAATGATACTGCTGTCCTTTCCTTATTTCTTTAGCAAGTCCTCTCTCAAGTTGGCCGAACTTAGGTAAAATACCACGTTTTGACAAGGCTCTTGATCCATTATCCCGTGGAGCACCGTCAGTTACAACAAAATAAGCGTAATTATCTTTGCGCATCGTTAATTGATCACAACATTCAACGACATTTTGTTGTAAATATGTTTGTCCATTTGATTGGGTATTTGAAGGAGAGGGTTCTGGGGAAGGTTTATTATTTTCTAAATTATCTTCATTCGTCTCGTGAACATTTTCGGGATTTTTCGTGCTTTTTCCTTTTGGAATAAAGTTTTCTGGTTCCGCAAGTTCTTGGATATTTCCTTCGTCAACAAAGTTTTCCTCATCTGAAAATTTTCGTGTTTTAGAACCTCATCTTCTGAAGTTGAGAAATTATCTTCATCTTCATTTTCTTTTTCTTCTTATCGTGCAGCAGGCTTTGCCTTGGACTTTTTATAGTTATTCTTTTTCTTTTTTATAATTTGCCTTTCTCAGTATTTAGAGTATTCCGTACCTGAGTCAGATTCATTTTCAGATTCAAAGTTTGTTTGCGTTATCTGTTTTGAACTTAGAGACTCACCAGTGGTTACCTCTTTTCTTGGTCTGCCTCTCTTTTTCAAGGCTTGCGGGCTGCTTAGATTTGTGAGCACAGCTTTCTTGGGTCTACCCCGTGCTTTTTTGACAGCAGGCGATGCAGGTAAGTATTCTTCCTCAACATCCTTATGTGACTTACCTTTCTTTTCAATTTTTTCATTAATTTGTGCTTGCTCTTTGTATTTTTGCTTTTGTCCTCTTGTAACCACAGTGTTCCAAGTTTGACAGAGAGGTTCGTTTTTCATTATAATTTTTGGGATTAGGAGTAAAATTGAAAGGTAGAGAATTTTTTGTATTGGACTATCAAAATTTACATTTTATATCTGAATTTGTATGGATCTCGAAGTTCGTGGATTTCATATAATTGATAGGATTATATTTTTCAATTGTTGAGTTATTTACCGAAATTATATTAGTTTCTACGGTTTCATCGTTCTCAGAACGGGATTTCTCGAAAGCGCATCCGCTTTAACATTTGATTTACCTGCTTTATAGACTACGTCATAATCATATTCGGCGAGCTTTAATCGCCATCTTGATGTATTGAACAAGTATCTTTAGAATTTTTAAACCAAACAAGGGGCTTATGATCTGTAACGGGGGTACATTTTTGTCCGTACAAATAAGGGCGAAAATATATTACAGAGTAGACTATCGCTAAAGCTTCTTTTTCAAATGTGTCATATTTGCGTTCAGTATCAGTTAGTGATCTTGAGACATACGCAATTGGTTGGTCTTTACCGATTTTACCTTGCGAAAGTATTCCGCCTATCGCAT
>NC_046665.1:16353716-16356224 GCF_010883055.1 Belonocnema kinseyi | reverse complement strand
CTGCTATCTTAGCAAAATTTTCTATGAATCTACGGTAATATCCTGCTAACCCTAAAAATTGTTTTATATGCTTTTGATTTTTAGGAGTTGGGAAATCTTTCATTACCATGATTTTCTTTGGATCAGGTCGCACTCCGTCTTGATCTGTTATGTGTCCCAAATATCCTACTTCGTGTCGTAGAAATTCGCACTTGTCGGTTTGAACATGAAGATTCGCATTTCGTAATCGACTTATGAGTTCATTAAATTTTAATTCATGTTCTTCTAAAGTATTTGCATAAATCACTATGTCATCAAGATAAACAAAAAGTTCCGTTCCCTGAAGTCCCGTTAGAACTAAATCCATTAGACGTTGAAAGGTTGCTGGTGCATTTTTTAAACCAAAAGGCATTCTTTCAAACTCATAATGTCCATAAGGAGTTGAGAATGCGGTTTTGTGTGCATCTTTAGGATCCATTTCTATGTGATGGCAACCAGTTGCTAAATCAAAAACAGAAAAATAACGAGCGGATCCTAACTGGTCTAAAATATTATGAATATTTGGTAGAGGATATGAATCACCAATTGTTTTTTCATTCAATTTCTTAGAATCAAGCACCATACGCCATTTCTTTTTTCCTTGTGAGTCTTGCTTTTTTGGAACAATCCAGATTGGTGTATTATAAGGTGATTGTGAAGGTTTTATTACATTATTATTTAATAATTCATCCACTTGGCGAATGATTTCTTCTTTGTGGACTGGAGGGAATCGGTATTGTCGTGAAAAAATAGGACAATTATCTGTTGTTGGTACAGAGTGTTGAAGTATGTTTGTAGGTTCTAAGTATTCTCCCGGAATATGGAAACAATCTGCATTTTTATTTATTAATTTTTCAACGTGCTCATATTCTTCAATATTTAAATGATCTAATCGTAGTAGTTTTTTGATAATTTTTACTTTTTCTCCACCCGTGATCTTGTGAAATTTGCAAGAATGGTTAGAATTTTCATCGGATTTCAAAAAACTATTTAATATTAAATTAGGTAGGTTTTCATCATTGTTATCGTTGGAAAAATTAGATTCATTTGCTGAAATGTTGAATTCGCATTGTTCAAAATCTTGTAATTGAACACTGGGAATTGATATTTTAACGGGTTGCTCATTTATATTTGCATATTTGACATAGGCCTTACCTCCACAATTTTTTACGATGGCTTGTCTCACAAAAATGCCTTCTCCAATTGATAATTGAGGTATATAACCTTCTGCCTTTTCCGTATTTTCTATTTTAACATAATAATCAAAAATTGTTCGTGTCGGGATTGTGATAATGCCAGTTTGTTCAAAAGGATAAGTTGCATCATTAATTTCAATACGTTTATATGTATAATTTATATTTACTTTATTATTAACGAAGAATTCAGAGCCCAAGACACCATCTTCAACTGCTGGTACATTATCAGGAATTATATTTAATATAGTTAAAAATCTAAGTATCACGACCTTAATTTGACCTATAGTATAAACAGGTAAATCATTAATTCCTGTTAATTTCAATACCTCATTTTTATTTACTTTTCGCAATTCTGAACATGCATTCAACTTTCTTATTATTTCGAGAGCCTCGTTGATAAGAGTTTTGAAAGTCTCACCTACATTATCTTTTAATCTTATTTCGATTTCTGAACGTAATCCTCTTTTAAAACATTTATTAAAATCTCCCTAAATCTATAGGTTTTTTATTCGGCATTTGTTATAAATTTGCACATATTAAAAAGCAATAATAAACGTATAATATAAATTATCTGTCTTCGATCAAGTTCATTGTGCAAAAAAAAATGTTTATAAGAAGAATTTATTTTAATTCAATTATATACTGGCTCTCTTTTGTTTTGGTTTCCCGGCCGATGCACCATAAAAAGGTTTATGTTGCGTCATGAAGACCGTAAAATACTCCCTCTTTAATTAGATTCTTCGTTTTAGTTGAGATTGAAGATCTCGCAAAAGGAAGAGGAAAGAGTAGCCAATAATAATATGTGAAAGTAATTTATTGTAAATAATTGAAAAATAGAATTTATACAAAGCACGAAGATGACGGAAGACGAGTTTAGTCCTTGGCCAGTACCTTAAAATAAAAGGATCAAATTTATTTTAGGCGAAGGAGTTTAAACAAAGGGAATTTTAGAGCTGACTATAAACATTGCTTACCAGTAATTTATTATAATTGACGATTACTAAAGGTCCAGGTTGCTAGAACTGCTAATATGACCTCTGCGTAGTGGCAGAGAGTGAGGGGGTGTAAATTAGGCTGGATGTTCCAAAAGTGGGTTGATTCTTGGTTTTTCTTAACTTAGAGTGTAGGAGTCATCCAAAGGGAGAAATTCCAGACTCGGGTTTCCCAGTGCACAACACTGTCACAAGGGTATACACACCAATACACGACGAATTCCGGTTTGAGACACTGGACTAGACGGCTTGAGTCCGAGAAAATCGTAGAAATAGAGAAGAACTAATAACTGGCCCATGCT
>NC_046665.1:16348069-16353616 GCF_010883055.1 Belonocnema kinseyi | reverse complement strand
TGATACAATATTTGCTCTATATTTATTAAGACTTTATTATTATAATCATGCAAATATATAAATAAATATATTAAAATATATATACGTCACGGGACGTGACACTTGTGTCTGATCACATAAATATTTTAAGGTCAAATCCTTTACCCATTTTCCAACGTCTCGTGCGGGGGCGGGAAGGCACCCTTGTGACTGGTCACAGAAATCATGTAAGATCACACCCCTGCCCCTTTTACAAAGCCCCGTGGGGGGCAGGTAGGAATCCCTATGACTGATCACATAAATAATTGAAGGTCACGCCCTACCCCTTCTCGAAAGCATTATGGGAAAATGAAATAATCAAATAATAATTAAAATAATCATTGTATACTTTAAGGCCAAGTGAGCATAACCTCACAAATTCTTTTTACTATACATGTTTTTCAAAACATACTTTCCTTCACAAGAAACGCGAAATCGAGTTGAAAATTTGAGAAAGTAAATATGAAGCACTAAGAAACGTTTGTGTAGTCCTTCATTTAAATAATAATGAAGAAAGTTGTTATGTAAGTTTTTATTTTTAACTTGATATCGCGTTTCTTGTAAACGTTAGATGGTTTTGAAAAGTTGGTGGTAAGTCTGTTCTCAATAGATTCCGCTGAACATAACCTAATTATCTTGATTTTGGTAGAGGTAGAACAGCTGATGAAACTATAAACTAAAAATCCGCCCGCATCGCGGGCACATTCTCAGAGCGCGCGGCTCGCTTCGCTCGCTAGTTTCAGCGCGCCTAGGGCGCGCGACTGTTGGTTCTCGCGCTTCGCGCTCGATCATATATTTATCTCGCGCTCCGCGCTCAGTCTTTGCATTATCCTCCACATTTATGCACAGACCACAATGCGAAATTTTCTTCATTCTATGTTAAAAACTATTATATCAAATGTCTATTACAATTTGTTGTGTGTGTACCTTGGTCTGGTACTGCTTATTCTGATATTGCAGAATAATGTTCACATTTTATTTTCCCTGATCCTAATAGGGCCCTGCTGTGGTTGTTTAATTATTTCCCCTTTTCTTAAGTGAAGCTGAACACTTTTTTTTTAATTTGACATTAAAGAAGGTTCACAAAGTACCTACGGCCTTGACGATTACATTCTCATTGCGATAATCGCGCTTCGCGCTTAACAGTTACGTTATACAGGCTCTAATTTTTTTAATTTTAGGCAAATCAAAAAATTCGGCTACAATAGTTTTGAAATATATTTGATATCAAGTGAAAATTTTGAATGAAATTTTTCGATCTATGAAATAAATAAATTTTTCTATTTGAAAATTTTCAAAATTTTCAAAGTATATAACTTTTCTAATTTTCATCAAAATTCAAAATTTTATTTTGATAATTTGCAAGTCTTTTACCCATCTATAAGAAACTTTGACAAACATTTTTATAATATTAAGAGAAAAAATGTTAAAAAATTTAAAAATGCTATAATTTTTTAAATTTTGGGCTAATCGAAAAAATCGGCTGGCATAGTTTCGAAATATATTTGGTATCTTGTGAAAGTTTTGAATGAGATTTTTAGATCTATGAAAAAAACAAATTTTTATATTTTTTGTAAATTTAAAAATTTTTGAAAAGTATATAACTTTTCTAATTTTCATCAAAATAAAAAATTGTAATTAGACAATTTGCAAGTATTTTACCCATCTATAAGAAACTTCGACAAACATTTTTAAAATTTCAAAAAAAAATTTCAAAATTTTGAAAATGCTCCCAATTTTTTAATTTTGGTTCGAAATATCTGATTAACGAACTGAGCCTTTATTTTGGGTACCTTCAGAAGTGTATCAAATGCAGACTCAATGGGACAAATCCTTCAAAAGTTAGTGTGGTTGCAACATTCAGGTAACCATGCATTCAGACATACAGACCGACAGAGAGACAGACACCGATTAAATTTTATGATTTTTGGATTCTGTGAGTTCCGAAACGTGAAGATCCGTTAAAAACCAGATATCGAAAATTTGGACGATTAAATTACATTCTCAGGAATGAGAATGTAAAAATGAAGTGACAGGTGGCGACAGGAACGAAGATTATTTCATGATAGTTACTGTATAAATTTATTAACATGAATTAATGTTTACAGGGTGGCCACTACATGATTTCAATCTTATATTTATATTTAGGAATATAACTTATGATCAATAGGGAGAGCCCTATAAATATAAAATCACATATTTTTACAACTTTAACTAACTTAGAAGATTATAGATTCAGGTAACTTTTTTAAAATTTTTCAAGTTTTTGTTTATCAAATTTTAGCATTAGGCAGTCTATAGACTACAGAACCTCCAGAAAAGTCTAAAATGCGAACTAGTACGCTCGTACACGAAACGTTTTGTGGGCAGTCAATCAATCCCAAGTAACTACCGATTTTGTGAATGGTTGTTCGGACACACGGCGCTACGAAACGCGCGACTTATGAAATGCGAGAAAGCTCCCGGTGTAATAATTCTCTCCCGGCATCCTCCCGGTTTTCTGCCGGTGCACGTTTCTCCCGGTTCGGTGGTCACTCTGGTTTTTTATCATATTAAAATAAAATTTTAGAGATGATAGGCTGAAAAATAATGCGAGGCTCGAGGACCACTTTATTTCATAAGCCATAATTGCACTACTAGCCCAAGATGAAAAAATGCTATTTATCCTAAAATTCGAGACGACTAGACTTTTTTTTTAATTTGTCATTAAAGAAGGTTCTCAAAGAACCTACGGTCCTGACGATTACATTCTCATTGCGATAATCGCGATTCGCGCTTAACAGTTAGGTTATACAGGCTCTAATTTTTTTAATTTTGGGCTAATCCAAAAATTCGGCTAGAATAGTTTTGAAATATATATGGTATCTAGTGAAAATTTTGACTGAAATCCCGGCAATAAGCGTAGAATTAAGAAAAATTAATATTTTTAGATTTCAGGGCAAAAGTGAAGATTAATCTATTATTATGAATGTGCGTTTTTTCCATCTGTCTAAAATGCCATAATAAGAATAAGATACTGCCTCTCTAGAGTTCAAATTATTTAAATTCACACATTTGCATAGATTTCTTTGTTGAATTTTTTAAGACGTTTAAATAAATTATTAAAATATAAATAAATATAAATTTGAATATTTTTCGAATTTATAAGTTGTAAAAAGATTTAATAATGAAAAATAGGTTAAATAAATGATTTCGTTAAATTTTACTAAGTCGCTTGAAAGGAATAGGATTTGCACTTTTTCTGTTCCCTTTGGGGGATTTTTAGACGGATGAAAAATTGCGTATTCATGGGAATACAAATTCTTAATTTTTCTGAATTCAACGCTTGTTACCGGGTAGCGTGGCTACAACATTCAGGTAACCATGCATACATACAGACATACAAAAAGACGGACACCGTAAAGATTCGTTAAAAACCAGAGATCGAAAATTTGAACGATTACATTACATTCTCAGGAATGAGAATGTAAAAATGAACGAATCAAATCAATCTTTGACACTCGTTTTTTAGATCCTAAAAGAAAGGACGAGTTAGTTAACCAGCCACTTTGGATAAAAAGTTCAAAAAGTAAGCGACTAATCAAAGTACTCAGAATTACCAGAAAATTTATTTTGATGACTTTCTCAGATAAAAAGAAAATTCTTCTAGTTATAGAATTTTCAAAATTTTATACATTAATCGAAACTCAAAATTTTAAGCCAAACCATGCTTAATTTTTTAAAAACAGGCAAGACAAGAAATACATTGCTTTTTGAAAGACATTCAAGATTATCATAACAACTTTTTTGATTTTCTCAAAAAATCGAAAATTCAGACTTTAATATTACCAAAAAAGATATACAAATTCGTTAAGAATCACTTCTGATAGGACGCGTACTTTTTGTTCTATTTGTGAAAAATAACACTGAAATATTTTCTGAATTCAACGCTTATTACCGGGAGCTTTATTTTACTAAAGGATAACATTTAAATTAACCCTAATTTCATTATGACATTTAAGAAATGCTAAGTCATTTGACATTTTCACCCTCTTATGAAGAGCAGTTTATACTATTACGATTACAAGAAACCTTTTACAATTATTGATAAGTAAATATTAAATTTCTTTTTCCTGTGGGCATTCTAGATATAAAATATATGTATTTCGAAACTATTCTTATGAAGTTTCTTAATTAGACAAAAGTTGAAAAAGTTCGAGCGCGAAGCGCGAGTTCCGTAATATATAATAATATGATAATCGTCAAATCCATAGGTTCTTTGAGAACCTTCTTTAAAAACAAATAGAAAAAATTTAAGTTACAATTTATGGCTGTAAGTCCTAAGAACTTTAAACCACAGTTTTCGATTTAAGTTATAATATTTATGATATTTGAAAAAAATGTAGTTACAGTATACGCATTAAACGAACTAAAAAGAGCCCGAATTGCGAGGGTAGCTCGAAATGAGACTGTGTCCGCGCAACGGGCATATTTTTTTATTTAGAAAACTGTAAAGATATGTCCCTTTAAATATTTCAGATTTTTCTTTCAACATTTTTTTAACCTTTAAAAGTATTGTCTAAGAATTCATTTTTCCAAACATAAAATCATTTCAAAATTATAAATCCATTCAATTTGTAAACTATTCTTAAATTTTTCGAAAACTATTAACCCATCTTATTATCTTTTAAAATGAGTCAAATTAAATTTCTTTTTAATTAAAATTTTTTTAAATTGTCCTCAAAATATTTCAGAATTAAAAAGAACATATTTGTAATCTTTGATGATATTCTCTAAGAATTAATTTTTCCAAATACAAAATTATTTACAAATTTTAAACCTTTTAATTTTTAAATTATTTTTAATTATTTTTAAAACTATAAAACCTTTCGATTATATCTTAAAATTAGTCGAATTTTTCCTATACTCTTTTCTTAACTTTTGAAAACTTTAAAGAAGCTTCCTTAACAGATTTCAGATTCGTCAATTAAAAATTGTTTAATCTTTTAAAATATTCTCTAATAATAAATTTTTCCAAGTATATATTATTGTAAATTTCCAATCCATTCAATTTTGAAATTACTCTGAAATTATTTTAAAACTTGTAGACACTCTGATTATCTTCTAAAATACGTAACATTTTTTTATTTTATTTTCTTATTTTTAAAAGTTTTAAAAGTTGCCCTTAAAATATTTAAGATTTGAATTATTTTAAATTATTAATCGATTCAAAATTTAAATTATTGTTAATTTTTTTAAACTTTTAAACCATCTGATTAAAAATTTTAATGAATCCCAATTTTCAAAAAAAAAAAAATTTATTTTGAGAATTGTAAAGACGTATCCTTAAAATACTTAAGATTTTCCTTTTAAACTTTTCATAATCTTTTGAAATAATCTTTCAAAATATAAGTTATTTTAAATGTTTAGGCGACTCAATTTTTAAATTATTCTTAAATCATTTCAAACCTCTTAAACCTTCTGATTAATTTTTAAAATTAGTGCCTTGAAATATTTGAAATCTTTTTAAAATACAGAATCCTTTAAAAT
>NC_046665.1:16325090-16347969 GCF_010883055.1 Belonocnema kinseyi | reverse complement strand
TATATATTTTTTATTTAAAATTTTTTGAAGATGTTCGTTACAACATTTCAGAATTATTATTGAAAAATTTATTAATCTTTTAAAATATTCCCTAAGAATTAGGTTTTCCACGTATTAAATTTGTTTTCCATTTAATTTGACATTATTTGCAAATCTTGTTCAAACATTACAACCTGCAGATTATCTTCCAAAGTGAGTAAGGCTTTTCATAATTTCTTGTTTTAATTTTGAAAAATTTGAAGAAGATTCGTTAAAATATTTCATATTTGACATTTAAAATTTTTTTATCTTTTAAAATATTTTCCAAGAATTATTTTTTGCAAATGTATTGTTTTAAAATTTTCAAACGTTTTAAAAAGTGTCGTTAAAATATTTCAGATTCATGTTTTGCAATTTTTGAAATTATTTTTAATATTCTCTACAAATATATTTTCCCACATATAAATTATAATTTAAATTTATTTATTTATTTCTAATATTGAAATATTAAATTATTATTATATTTTCTATTATTTGCTTCAACTTATTTTTTTAACTTTGTTTAATCCAGCCGTCTCCAATATTTCTGTAAGCACTGGCAATGGAGTGCCAGTTAGTGTGTTTGGTGTTTACACAATTTTTTAAATGTTTATATTCGTGTAGTTTTAAATTCAATGATCTTAGAAATTACTACGAACTTTATTATTCCAAACTTTTCTAATTTAAGAATTTTAATTTGTCTGTAATATATTAAATGTTCTATCAAATCATATGAATGTAGGAAATATTATACAAGAAAAAAAAGATTAAAAAACCACCGCATGGTCCTGTCAGCAACCGTCAGCCATAAATTTCTGAGTGTTTTTACTGTTTAGGTATAACTGCAAACTAGATAGCTAAGATATATAAACCGCCTGTCTCCTTCAGACAGAAAATGTGGGAGATAATTCTATCATTATTTGCTAAACATTTTAGCAGTCATGATCAAATAGCATATTTCCTACAATTAGTTTGCTCGTACAGCTAAAAATTCTAACCTAAAATAATTGCAGCATCATATAAATTGAAATGCATTTAAAAAATGTACCGCCTTGCATTAGTTCGCACAACACTAACACCCGACTGTTCCGTAAATACAAGAAGCTCGTGCCTCGTGTCGTGTCGCTTGTGTGAGTTAAAACATGAATAATATATACAGTAATGCAAGGACAATGATGGAACCGATTATGGAAATAAGAGCTTTTTGATTAGCTCTCACCTCCAGAGTTATATTGAAGCTCTCAAAGAAAAGTGAGTATTCTTTTATCAGTGCACGTATAACCTCAAAAAATCTTCTTTTACATCTTTTTTCCATATGCCCTAGTGTACACATTGATATGTATGGATTATAACTAGCTGTTTTTAGTTTAAGATTTTTCCAGCGAAATCGCGGTAAAATTTCAGCCACAACCACGTCTCATGACCGTGAGATAGGTGGTTACAGTCTGTAAAGGAATCAATACGACGATCCAGCAAAAGCCTCGTGCACCCTAAGAACACGGAGCGACCCAAGGACAATCGCCTTCTGCATTTTTCCCGCAAGTGTTCTAGCATATTGTTGACACGCAGGCATGCTTTTTAGGCCATTAGCAAGTGAAAACTGGGCACCTCCAAGAGCGCCGATGATAAGGACGATCAGTTTAACAGAATATTCCGGGTACAATCGTTGCAACTCCCTTATAAGGTCTCGATACCTCTCTTTCTTTTCATTCTCCTTGGCTATAATGTTTTTGTCAGCTGGTGCCGAAAATTCGATAACAATGTTAATATTCGATATTAATGTCAGGCCTCGAGTGAGCAACAGAAACAATTGTCGAGAATATAAAGTTCCAGTTTATGCGGCACTTCCCATTCTCGACAATTGACTCAATTTCCCTAGGAGCATTTAGAGGAGCGATATTAAGGTTAATGCCTTAGGAGTGACAGAGACGGTAATAAAGCACTCTTAGTGCCGCATTGTGCCTTTGAATGTAGGTCGTTCCCGCGTGAGTTGGACAACTAGATAGTATGTGAGCTAAATGCTCGGGGTGTGCATGGCACGCCCTGCAGCTATCATCGGGAATATCTTGACTCAAAATGTGGCGAGGATATGCTAAGGTGGAAATGACACCGTCTTGGCATGCAAAAATGAAACCCTCCGTACCAGATTTCAATCCGGGCGATTTAAGGAAAGCAAACGTTAGCTCACAAGACATTGACTGATCCTTCACATTTTTGTGGAAGATACCATGCATCCTCTTATCGAGGAGCTGTTCACAAAAGTTTTTGTCTTGTGCTTTCTTAATCCAGACTTTCAGGAGTGAGTACTCGAGATAGATAAGATTTGATGCATTTTGCTCACCCCTAATATTGACGTCAAGTCCGAGTGCTTCAGCAGCCTCCTCCGCTGCTTTGTACAGAAACGCTCCTTTGCCCACTTCTTCGTGATTCCTGAACATTTTAAGAAGAGGGTCTTTTCCATTTGCAACTCTATGTGCTGTACCCAGAATAATCCTGTTGTGAAGACAGTCAAGACTCAATATTCCGCGACCTCCTTGACGGCGTGAGATGTACAGTCGCGGAACGGAAGACTTAAGCTGCATGCTTTTGTTCATGTGCATAACCTTTCTTGTCCCGATATCAAGAGATCTGAGCTCGTTCTTCGTCCATGGAACTAGTCCAAATGAATAGAGTAATACCGGGACGGCAAGCATGTTCGTTGCAGATACTTTGCTCCTCGCCGACATTTACGAAGACCAAATCTGCCGGATGAGACGTTTGTATCTGCTTCGGAGAGTATCCTTTATAGATGTCACATCTTGAATGCGACTCTGTGGCACGCCCAGGTATGTATAAGTCTCTCCAGCGCAAAGATGTCGTATGGCGCTTCTATCAACGAGCTCAGGATCTTCAGGGATGCCATTAAGTTTTCCTCGCTTCAAATAAACCTTGGCGCATTTGTCTAATCCAAATTACATTCGAATTTCCTTAGTATATCGTTCGACAATCCCCGGAGCTAGATGCAGTTGCTCTCTGTTTTTAGCATAGATCTTAAGATCGTCCATGTAAAATACATGAGTGACCTTGTACTTTCGAGCTGCAGGTTTGCCGCACAAGTACCCGTCGGAATGGCGAAGTGCTAGAGATAGTGGCAATAATGTAAGGCAAGAGAGGAGTGGGCTCATGGTGTCGCCCTGAAAGACACCTCTCAGAAAGGTCACGTTGTTAGTTGTGTCACGATTTTTTCCAGATGAGATAGTAAATCTGGTTTTCCAAAGCGGCATCAATCTCTCTATGCACCCAACTATTTGCGAATGAACCTTTAAGATTTCCGAAAGACAGATGATAAGTTTATGGGATGTCGAGTCGAAAGTTTTCCGATAATCAATCCAGGCTACAAGACTACAAATTTAAAATATCTTAAATATTAAGACTTTATATATTTTTGGAATTGCTGCTCTGTAAACTAAATAGCACTTATTCTTTTATCAAGAAATTATAACCAAAAGTGTTTAAACGAGTTTTAAAAAGCTTAAAAACAAGTCAGAGGTTTTAATAGTTTAATATATGTATATAATAGAACCGCTTCAAATTTGAAATAAGTCTAATTTTTCATGTTTGACCTACAATTATTCAATTTTAAAACTTATAAATTACAATTGTGAAAAATAAAAAATAAATTTTAATTAATTTATATTTAAAACCAAATAAATTTGCATACTTCAATATGAATTCAGCTGAATACATTGAATTTTAATTTTTTACCTTTTCGCGTTGTAGCAATTTAGAATCCCGGAATAAGTTATTTTTGGTCTAACCTTTAACTTATAACGAAAATTGTGAAAATTCAAACAATAATCCTGTATGCTGAAAATAAGGTAAATTTTAACGTTAAAATTTGAGTTGTTAAACTGAAAGGCTGAAAAATTTGAAAATTAGTGTTTTGTCAATTGTATTAGCATCTTAAAAGAGTATATAATTAGTTTTTAAATTTTCAGAAGTTTGCCTTTTTTACTACCTAGAGTTAAGAAAAGTCTCTTTAATTTTTCTGGATTTTAATAATTTATTTTCTGAGAGATATTCCTATTGAATATACCCCCGTTTATCAGTGACTGAAATGCATTAGGAAAAAATCGCCAAGACCAAAGGATAAAAATTTTATACACATTTTTAAAAATAAATACTATAGGAAAACCAGGCGCGCATCCACAATGGTGGCGAAACGGCGATCGCCCCCCCCCCCTGCCAGGATTTTTTGACTCACCCTAAAATGGTACGTATATATAAACGCAACATGTCTACACAATTTTGTGATGCCCTCCCCCCCACCCCCCAGAACACTTTTCTGTTTCCGCGCCAAGAGAAAACAATAAAACGTCGACAAGATACAGGTGTTAAAATTATAATTATAGTGAATTTTCTGTACTTTTACAGGGACACCTGTAATACATTAAAAAATAAAAATCCCGATTCGGTAAAACTCTCTCTTTCTCGAATAATAAAATTCCAAAACTAAAAAATTCCCGAAAAGTTTATAATATTACCGTATTTGAAAATTTCAAATAATAAAATTCCCTATATAAAATCGTTTCCTAATCAATATTATTTATTAATTGAAATTACGATAATAAAGTATTTTTATCTAATAATTTTTTGTTTAATATTTAGTGTTAAAAATTATTTTAATTAAAATTAAAATAATTCTACAAAAAATGTATAGAAAAATTAATATAAAAACACGTGTGCCTTAAACGGAAGAAAAATTCTTTAAATTTTCCTCGAAGATGATAATATTTTCCAAACAAATTTTGCAGGATTTAAATCAGCACTAATTTATCTCAAAGTTCCTTTTTAGTTTTTTAAATTATCAATTCGATTTTTCAGAAGATTTTTGTAATTTAAAAAAATACCGTGTATATTTTCAACTAAAATATTTTATCCAGAAAAGTTATTTTTTCAATTATTGTTATTTAAAATTCAAACAATAATTTTCAAAAACTTTAAACGTTAAAAAAGTTGTTTCTTTGGTGTAAATATTTGATTATTCCAAGAAATAAATAAATAAATGTATCAAGTACACATTTTTTAGCATTGGTTTATCTCGAAATTTCTTTCTAGTTTCTTTTTTTTTTGAATTAAAAAATTTTATTTTTCGAGAACATTTTTTTTACAATTTTCTAGAAAGATTATGTCCAGGAAACCTGGCTCAAGCTTCAGATCTGAAAAAACTGAATGATAGTTGTCAAAATTTCCGAACCTCAAAAAATATTTCTACGGCTTTACCCTCATATTTTACGAAGAATGAGAAAACAAGAATTCGGCTTCGTAGTACGGCGAGGGCAGCATCTCGATAGGGCAGAAAAGGTGATGTCCTATATATATAGTTCCCCCACTCTGACACAGCGTACCGTATCAACGTTTGTAATGTCTTTGACAATAACTTCGAACGTTACGTCATATTCGGCCTCATCGTCGAACCATTCGATGTCGACGGTTGAACCAGGTATTATCGTCTTTCCACTATTAACAATTCTTTCTCTTTCCACGATGTCTTTGACGTTATCCACGAAGTTTTGTACATAAAAATTTGTACTGCGTGTAATAGTTTCATTATTTAGCGCGTCCATTTTCGATACCTCCAAGGTCCAGGCTCAGACCGGCTGAGAACAAACGCGTAGGCACGTGTCAAGGAACTGCAACAAAGGCTGGTCAATTCGGAATTTGGAAACGGTGACGACGTTGTGCGGCGTTGTCATTCTGCTGGATTGCAGTAGCAGGCCGGCGGGAATGCGTGCGCTGCATTTCTTAAGGTGCTTCCATACGTTTTGGAATTTGGTGAAAATGGTCAATTATCTTACTCAGACACACTACGACGCCATGTGTTAAAGTGAGATGAATAGATTCGACAACTTTCAGCAAGTGAAGAACGGTGGAAAACCTCTGGTCTCACTTCAACATATAGGGTTATAGTGTGCTAGAGTGAGATAATGGTCAATTTACTCCCAATCGTATATGGAAGCATCTTTATGCTGTTTTCAAAATCACAAGCAACAATTCGCGTTAATCTGTCATTGAATAATTTGATCTAAGGTATTTTTACATGCCTGTCGTTTGCAAACGGAAAAGGTATCTTCTTCTTATTCTATCATGTGGCGATACCACGCATTTATTGCACTCTAGATTTTCTCTCATTTTCCGTTGGATGGAAAATCTAGAGTGAGATTAATGCATAGTATTGTCACATGGTAGAATGAGAGGAAGATACGACCCATTCAACACTGTCACTAGTACGCCGTTTAGTTGTATTTTACGCATGCTGCGCTTGCTCACTTCGTCAACATGGAGGCGTAGTTGGTATCGTTGCTGATTGGCCGCATTTTGTTTACTTACGCGTGGCTTAACCTTGTGTGGGTTGCATCATGATCTGAGGTATTTTGACAGGCTGGGTCGACTCCCATGGGCGCGTGTGATCACATATACTTTTGTAGTTATCCACCTCCTTGTAGATGGCTCTACTGTAGGGGCATTAGTGGGGGTAATATTTTCTTCAAATATCTTGGCGCCGCCATTCTAGTGTTTGTTGAGGTAATATTTTCGTCAACAAACTTCAAATTTTGCTAAGTTCAAAAAAGTTTTGTCTCGCCGTATGAACTGAAATCAGTGAAATCAGGTCATTGAAAAATAAACAATGTTAAAGTAAATTGAAATGTTTGTGCTGTGCCAGGATGTCACTGATTTCACTCCTCTATTATAATGCGAATAAATAAAATGTTGAAAAATGGTTACATTTCATGTGTTATGTAATTCTTCATTTATTGAAAAATAATTGCAAAATTGTACAAATTTATGCCGAAAAATGGTAAATGGTAAATGGTATAAAAAGTATCCTAAGAATTTATATTCCTTTTCAATCCAAGTGCAGCATAACAATTTTAACCTAAATTTCTATTCAAATTTACAAGGCAATTGAGTTTTAAATTTATAATGCATAGAATCTTCAAGATACGAATATGTGTAATAAAGTTTTGAATGTCGACTTTTAAAAGTGCCTTAATTTTTAATACGTAAGTTTCACAAATGATTTTTCAAGTTTATTATTATTGTTTGATTGTTTAAAATAGGTCAAAAGGCTGCAAATATAAATGCATTGAAATACCAATTATTCGTTTTTTATCCATTGAAAGAACTTGCTAGACAAATTATGGCCAGTTTTTAATGCGAGGTCCATCCGAATGTTTCAGTTTAAAACAGTTAATTTTGTCTATGTTTTCCCACATATTTCAAAATTGAGATGTTTAAAATTGAAAACATTCGATCTTGTAAGTCTAAGAATAAAGATTATGCAAGGTTAATGGCTTTTATTTCAAAATAATTTGAAATTTAATGAACGTTGAGATTCTTATAATTACAAATACTTTAGAGTTTAATTTATCTTCGATTTTAAGATTTTTTAATGAAAAAGTATGCAAATAATAACTACTTTTTTGTCCTGTTTTCAATAAGATTGAGTTTATACTTATTTAATTTTAAAAATAATAAATGTTCAAACAATTAATTATTATTGTTAATAATATTCCCTTGCAATAATTGTAGAAAATACTATTTTTTCAAACATTTTACACTTTTTGTACATTTTTCAATTAGAGTAATGTAAAGAGTTTTTTCGAAATTGAGTATTGCTGTTAATAAAATTCAAATTAAATGATACCAGAAAATGCCGTTTTTCTGAAATTTCCAAACATTGCCTTGTTTTCACTTGAAGTTATTAATTAATTAATTAAATGTAGTAAAAAAATATATTTATTGAAATCATGTGAAGATTGTATAAACATTGAAGCCCACCTGCAATAAAAGTAAGTGAAGTCATTACCAGAATTCGGTGTTTCTTTTTAAATATTTGCCCAAAACCTGGATTCCAACTTGGAAACTCGCGAAGTAATATTTACTGAACGGAATGGTGTGAAAATCTCAAATTCCAGGATGCTGTTACGCGTTTTTCTTTCAATTCAATTCAATATGAACATCTTAATCTTATCTCAATGTTCATTATTTGAAATTAAAGTGCACAAAATGATAAACATTTTTATCGAGCAAGTCGTTTACTAACTGTTTTAGTAAGCTTTTCTCATAAGATTAACTAGCAAACTGATCATTAATTCAGTAAGGCTTATTATTTGAAGAGCATAAGATTTTAAAAACGATTTAAAAAAATTTGAAAGGATTTTAAAAGAATGCAGAAAAATTGAACGATTTTTAAGCAATTTTAAAGATTTTTTAAAGAATCTAAAAAAGTTTAAGGGTTTGCAAGAGATTTGATAAAATTTTAAGGCAGTTTAGGTGATTTCAAAGAATGTCAAGCGAGTAACGAAAAAGGTATTTAACAAGATTTTAATGAATTTGAAGAGATTTCTAGTGATGTAATTTTTGGAACCGTTTATCCAATAATAAAGAATATGGATACATTGATCAAAGAGACATGGGTATTTGAGGATGCGTAAATCCATTTTTTACGTTTCTACTATTTAATACTTAAATTTCATAGAAAAAGCTTAATTAAGTGTTTATAAAAATTCTCTAAAAATGTCTACGTTCGTTATTTAAAATTCCATGGATCTAAAATTCTTAAAGTTTATACCAAAAATGTTACCAAATTTAATCAGTTCCTATTAGTTTAAAAGAAGTTCTGTGTTACGTTTATATAGTCATTATTTATGATAATATAAATAATATTGTATTTAACTAAAAAATAGTGTTTTTTCCTTTCATTTAAGAAAATCTGTTTTCGATAAAAAAATTGGAGGGGGGGAGGGTCAAGCAAATATTACTTAAAAGGGGGGGTATAGACAATGCTTACTGTTGCTTATATGGGGGGGGGGAGGGGGTTCAAAATCTCCAGAAAAGTGCTTACGTAATAATTGAACAGCCCCCTGCCAACCATCCCAACAGTGCAACCTAACCTCAATGACGGCACATTATATATTTTTTGATAGATGGTCCAAACCGAACACTTTTTAGTCCACCAAGTGGTATAGCCTTATAGATTTCGACGTTGCCGGCCGTGTACGGCGTAATGTTAGAATACTCAATAACGCTTGTTAACTGCTACTTACAGATACTATCAGGATACTCTGTAGAGTATCCTTTCCGTTCACTCGGTCCGCTAGGGTAATTAGATGCTCTCCAGGTAGTTTGTCTCGTGTGTTTTACGAGGGTCGATGAGAGATCTGCGAGAATCCACATACAACTAACACTGAGTGTCACTGCAATTTCTCTCTACTGTTCTCTCCTTTTTGATTATTAAACGAAATATAAACATTTTATCGAAACACCGGCTGCTGTGTCCAAGCCAAAAGAAGAATATTTAGATGATGCATGCATGAAATCAGACAAAAATATTCAAAATTGCGTCCAAAATCTTACATTCCTTTTTATAATTTCAATAAATCTTCGAGTCTCACTGCAGGAGAGGCTTCCGTCGCACTTCTATTATTATTATTATTATTTATATTTTGATATATATTTTATTTATTCAATTTCAATTTTATAAATATTTATTGAAGCGTTGAAGATACTTTCCGTTTCTAATTAGTATTGTCATTCTGAAGTTTATTTATAATTCATAAACAATTATATAAGTTGCGAATTATACTAATTTTTTAATAAGTTTATTGTAATAATCAAGAAAAGTACCTAGAAAAAATTGTTTTTTTATCCTGAAAAACCTGGAAAAGTATTGCAATTTTTTGTTGTCGAAGCAACAGTAGACACCTAATTTATATAAAAAGTTGTATGGTTATAACAAAACTTGGTACACCGAAAAGGATTCTGCAGGCCAATTCCATGTGCAGAGCCCGTGTTAATTAAATGCAGATGCAGAAGAATGGTCCATCTCAATTAAGAACCTTCTAATGCAAAATTTGATTTATCTCGTCCATAATACAAGTAAGTAATGATAGCACAAGGAATATATGTTCATAGCTCAATTACACTAAAAAAAATGTACGTAAGTTTTCAATAGTGTTTAATATGTTACTAGTCAAAATGAACGCCGCAACGTTACCGTTACTGTCTAAATATTTGTAACGCGTTTCCGTTACTTTTTGAAAATGTAACGCATCACCCTCACCCCTCTTCTCAGTAACTCAAATTTAAAGCGTAAAATTAAACAATTTCGTAAAGTAACGTACGTTACTTTGGCTTGATGTTACTAGAAAACTGTAACGCGTTGACGTTACCATTGCTTTTTCAAAAAAGTAATGAGTTACTTTCACCAAAATAATGTAACGTTCTTGGTAACGCGTTACTGTTGAACACTGGTTTTTAACCATTTGCTTGGCAAAGTATATCATTAAGGGGGGCGCCTGGTGACCTTGAAAATCGCTGGACCCCCTTATATGAATAAAAGCTTTTCACGTGGCTGAGCTAAAGTCGAGATATGC
The DNA here is from genome assembly GCF_010883055.1 of Belonocnema kinseyi. NCBI lineage: Eukaryota > Metazoa > Arthropoda > Insecta > Hymenoptera > Cynipidae > Belonocnema > Belonocnema kinseyi. The sequence continues at coordinate 16,337,533 of NC_046665.1, read as the reverse complement.
TGCATTTCAGAGGACTGGTAGTGCCCAGCAGCACGAAGCACAATGCGAAAAAAACTGCTTCAGTTAACTGACGAGGTATGGAAATTATGAAAACATACTTCTTTAAATGTAGGTTGGAAAGGCAGAAGCGCTTACCGGGACGTACCTTGATCTGCATAATCTTGAAATTGAGTTTTGAATCTTAATCTTAAATGCACTGTTTCAATAAGTCCTGGAAGAAGTGAAAAGATCTTAGTAAAATTCTGCATATTCACGTAATATTACATTTAATTCTTATCTAATTATGAAATTTGTAAAGTTTGGTGAACTTCAGTTTTCTTTTTATGACAATGAAATTGACATAATATTTACATGTGCGTGCAGTTTGGCGATTATTATAGTCTCTTATTTGTAACAGTATCAGTAGGTGCTTATCTTTTTTTACTTTTATGTCAGAAGTAGAACATTAAGTAATCGAAAAAGCACAGGGCTTGTAAGAGGGATATTAAAAACATTGGAAACTGAATTTTCATAAAAATGTCGCTTCCACATTTTCACCATAGAATTAAGTTACGTTGAATATGGACGTAGCATTCATTAAAGCATACAGCCTCCTTGTTTTGAAAGATTATGAGATTATGAAAGTAGTACTTCAGGACTCTAGTGATGCAGAATCAAATTCAAGTGCCGATGATGAAATGATGATGACGGTGGGGGTCGAGAAATTATCAGAACCGCACTCTGAAGAGTATACGACTGATGCGATGATGGAGACTGCTGTTGAGACAATCGAACTTGATTCAAAAGGAGGCAACGGATTAAGCGATACCTCAGAATCAGAGTTCCATTTCGATCTTTTGGTGACCTGGAACGATGCTAAAATGAACGACGTCAAAAGCGTTGTAGAGATGCAATCATTATTGGAAGATGACAGTGATATTCAAGACGACGTCCATAGTTGTGAGGTAGTTATATAATTACGTACTTACAATTTTTGAAAGCTTATAAAATTTGGAGTGTATTTGTAAAATTACTCTTGGTTATTTGTACCACTATTGGCACGGATTGGTCCCCTTTTTCCAGGTCGTCCAATTGCAACCCTCTTTTTTGGTGTGCTAATTTTTTTTTACCATACCACTATTTTTGGAAATACCGACCTCATTTTTTCGGCGTGCTAATTTTGGTTGAAATCAGAGAAATTTTTTGGAAATAAAGTATTGGACTGAAAGTTTTGGAAATGCATGAGAAGCCAATAACCAACGTTCATATACTTTATTTGAGTGAGAATAATGCAAAAAAATTATTTCCAAAGAAATTACCTCCCACTTTTCATTTCTTCGGAAATAATTGTTTACAAAATTCCGTTTCAAATAAAGTTTATAAACGTCGTTTCTTCCGTTCTCATGCATTTTCCTAACATTTTGTGCAATACTTCATTTACAAATAAAGTTCTAAGGTTCAAAACAAAAATTTGGTACACCGAAAAAAAAGGTTTGTAATATATGATTTTGACTGTGTCACATGCCCTTGAGAGGTGCTTAAAACGATGGGCCGATTTTCATCTCGCAAATTACTTTTACACGCAGTAATTGTTTGATACAATATTTTTACCACGTGCTCCAAAGGTACGTAGAATTTCCAATACATAGAGCTTTTTACGGACATTGCTGTGGCCTTTTTTAATTAATGGTGTATTTCAACCCCGTGTTTACTGCTCGCCAGCAAGAAGAAAAGTCATAAGAGTAAAAGAGATAGAGAGTACTTTTCTTGCAATTTTACGCTGTCTGCCCCTTTTACTTTTATGACTTTTCTGCTGGATGGCGACTAGTAGACAGGCGTGGAAATACAATATTAAGATAGAGCATTTTTTGCTGCTGAACAGCTTAAACGAGAGGAAAGCCGTTTTTGGGTTCAGTGCAGCGCTGTAAGGATCCTAGAAAGGTCCTCTCGTTGCCTTTATGGTCGAATTTTATTATCGAATTCTTATTTCAATTTTGAAAAGGATATTTTTAATCCCTGAGACCATTAAAACGAGCTACCTGGATCTTAAAATATATCTATTAAGGTCCCTGCGTAGAATATTCTCTCAAGTTTCTCTAAGGCTAAGAATCTTTAGCGAATATTCAGAGATTTATATCGTAGGGATAGCCTATTTTAATGATAACAGAACGCATTAAGGACGTTGTGCGCGTTAATTTTATAATTTTTTTATCTTATACTCTGGACCAATGTAATAACAGTAGCGAGTAAAATAGCTTGGATAAAATGTTTGAGACAAACTTGGTTTAAGTTAGAATGAAGACATGGACCTTCAAATTCTATTGGAAACTGATGATGAGGATGAAGATTCAGATACGCAGGTCGACGACGAATGTGAAGAAAGGAAACATGATTTCCGACACCTTCACTCCTTCTTAGACAAAACAGAATTTTCAACCATCATTGACACACCAGTTAATAAGAACATTGGTGAAGTTTTGATGATGCTTATTTAATATGTGTTATCAAATGCTCTTTATTTAACGGCGATCTCGTTTTTTTTATGTTAGTAAATTGCATTTTTGCCAGGCCTATACTTCCTGAAAGCAGGTACTTGATTGACAAGTTATTTAATTCATCCCATTGTAGTACTTTTCAATGATTATGTACTGAATGTGGAAAAATATAGGAAGTTTCACTCGTTTAAATGTTTTCAAAAGATGCAACCTTTGTGATATTGATCTCAACGTCAAAAATTCCATGTATACCGATTTGCACGTTACTTTATGTCCTTCTGATCTTATTGCTGATCTGCTAGAGGAAAATAGTGAGTATTGCGACCATGTAATGAACGATAGAGTTTCCGAAGAAGAAGTTATTCGTGCTATGTACGGCGGAAAGTTATATCGACGAATCGTTAGGGGTTTAGATCCAAATGATAAGAATCGTTATGTATCTGTAACTTTTAACACCGATGGTGCTCCTCTGTTTAAAAGTTCGTCATATTCTATATGGCCGATATATATGATGCTGAATGAATTGCCTATCCAGGTTCGATTGAAAAACTTAATTGTTGTGGTTCGGTAAAAGTAAGCCTGACATGAATGTTTTCCTTGAACCTTTCGTGGAAAATATGAATAAGTTGTCAAAATGAAGGTATTAAGTGTACAATTAATAATGAGAATCGCATAATCAAAGTATTCTGCTTAGTTTGTTGTGTCGATTCGGTAGCCTGAGCGCCAATGCAAGGTCTCGTTCAGTTCAACGGCAAGTACGGATGCAATTGGTGCAAAAATTCCGGCAAATTGGTCGTAAATGAAAAGAAAAAAACTCTTAAAGTCATAAATATCCATGGTTGAACACAGAAGGTCTTGACAGACACGAAGCAGAAAGTACTGCATTCATGGCAACTGGTACGGAAAAGAAACCAAGTTTCGGTTTCAAAAATCCGTCTTAATTGATCAATTTAAAAAAGTTTAACATAATATACGGTTTCGTTCCTGACAGTATGCATCTTATTGCTGGATTGGTGAAACAAATTGCTAACATTTGGTTTGGCAATAAAAATGAGACAACTAGTTTACTTACAAAACACAAAATTGAACAGGTAAACACCATTCTAGATTCAATCAAGGTTCCGCATCAAGTAGGCCGATTTACGCGATCATCAAAAGATTAAGAGCATTGGAAAGCCCGTGAGTGGGAAAATTGGCTTCTTTATTACAGTGCACCTATTATGTCTTTGTTTCTTGATAGAAGCTTGTTGATTCATTGGCTTAAACTTGTCGAAGCTATGCATATACTTTTATCAACTGAAATTTCAATAAGACAACTGAATCGGGCTAATGATTTATTGCACGAATTTGTCTACGATACTCAACAGTTGTACTCTAAAACTGCTATGACGTTCAACAACCATCTTTTGTTACATTAAGCACGTAGTATTTTGAATTTGGGACCTCTGTACGAGCACTCTGCATTTGCGTTTGAGTCAGGCAATGGTGACTTGTTGAATGTAGTTCATGATGCGAAAGGTGTCAATCAACAAATCTGTCGCCACATCACTATAAATTACAGCTATAGAATTCTTAAGAAGCGAGTTGATCCTTTCGCATGTTATGAAACCAAAACATTTTTTGAGCAATTAGGCACATCGATGATCCAAAAAACTGTTGAACTGTCTGCAGCCAGATACTTTGGGAAATCGACTTGTGCTAGTTCATACTATATAGACAAACTACACCTTTCAAATCAGGCCCGTTCCTATCTTAAAATAACAAAGGACGGTTGCTTGTACTTATCTACTTCAAACCAGAACGATCGCTCGGACAACACGTTTGCACGATTAAGAAATAATACTTACGTGCACATAATTAATTTTATAGTAGATTACCAGTCTAATGCAGAGTACGTCATAGTGCAGAAATTAAAAACTCGAAATGGTTATGACAATTGCTGTGAAATGATGAAAAAAATAGTGTCTGTCAATGTCCAGGACATGGCAGTAAAAACTTCTGAAATGGAAAAAATATGCGTACATGTGCGATTGCGGGAGCAGGAGTACATTTGCGCTCTTCCTAATTTATGCTCCTATTAGGACAATTTATGAATTTATAAAATAAGATTTATAAGGCAGCTTTTAATAGAATCCTGTTTTCAGAAGAAGAAAAAACAATGATAACATCTGCAGGAATTAGGGAATAATTTTTGTAGGTATTTGAGGATTTTCTACTGGTAGAAATGCATTAGAAAAAAGTAGTATCGGCGTGGAAAAATTACCACGGGCGGATACCCGAACGAAACTATAAAGATTTTAGCCCGGGGCTATAAAATCCTGCCAAAGTTCAACCCAAAAGTGCTTACACATCCAGATTCTTATTTTTACGTGTTTCGGGAAGCACAAACTTTCTTTTAAACCAAGAAATATATAAATCGTACGACACGTTTTTGAGAAAAACGATATCTTATTTTTTGACGATTAAAAGCCTGACTTTTCTTGAAAACGATGCAAAATATGAATATCAGTTCATAGGTCAAAATGATACCCCTTCCTGAAATTTATAAAATTATACCCTTACTAGATGTTTGCTTTTTGTATTTTAAACCATTTTTTGAAACAAAGAAAAATTAGAAAAATCGGTTAGAACAGAATTTAGTTTAATGAGTTAAAAAGATGTATCATAAAAACGTACGTTTTTGTGCAGCAACAAGTTCAAGAACATGTTCCATGGAATTATTGAGGTTCCTGAGTTTCGAAGTTATGAAAATTCGTTCTTATGTCTGTCATTGAAGAAACATTATTTTTAACTATTACAAATCTCATTTTTCTCGAGAACTGTGCAAAATATGAACTATCATTCATCATTAAAAATTCCCTCACTTTCTGGTGTGTATATAACTATGCCCTACCCAGACGTTTATTTTTGATGCTTTAGAAAAATTTCTCCAAAAACTAGAAAAAAAACGCCTGGAACTTAATTTTGTTCAATATATGTATTGTTACTGAACTAGAAAAAATCGTTTAAAAAAATAAAATGTTGAGTTTTGTTAAACTAAATGCATTTTTAGTTGATTAACTCTAGTTGTCTGGAGAAATTGGTTAAAATCCACAACATAAACATTGGCTTGGATTATAATTTCGCAAATTTCAGGAATTGAACAAATTTAACACTATGGAATACTGTTTATATTTATCGTCGTTTTTTTAGAAAAATTAGATGTTTAATCTTTAAAAATTATGTTTCTTCAATGTTAAAAATAAAAACCAATTTTTCTTTACTTTGAGACTTATGATCGTTAATACTCTCATCTAACTTGTTTTTTGAATTGTTACTGAAATATAAACAAATGTTTTTATAAATAAAATGTTACAATTCGTTAAATAAAATGCTGTTTAGTCAATTCTTATTGATTTTTTATATTTTTTTTAATTGTAAAAATACACAGCATAAACATCTGGTAAATGTATAATTTTATTTATTTTAAAAAGTAGAATAATATTAAACAATGAGCCACTTCTCATATTTCGCCTCGTTTCACAGTGGGCCAGAAGACCCGATTTCGTGGCCAAAAGTCGATTCTTGAATTCGGAAAAATGAAATGGACTACTAAATTGAGGAAGAATTAAAGTATTTTTGACGACAATTATACGTTGATTGATGAATTTTTGTTCCGATGATATAGACACAAAGTAGAAAATCTTGCTAAAATTAGTAATGCTACTGACGTTCGTGGAATACGTTTTTTTATTCCAAGAAATCGATTCCAAACCTCCTACCTACATTTATTTTATTAATCAAAGTGTAAACTTTCTCTGAAATCAATTGAATCTGGAATTGTCAATTGCAATTTAATACAATCATATTATTAGTGAATGTAGAACAAGATTATACAGCAGAGCACCTGCTTCCGATTGCTCATAACATGACATAACACAACATATTTTGTTCTAAAATATATGAATGTCTTCCTTAGGATGTGCACTTGAGCATAGGTGTGCTACTTTTTGCTACTTTTCATTTGTTTCGCTGCTTATAGTATATATGCATGGCCGCGCACGACCATGCTATGGCGTGTAGAGCGCTACGCTGCTGCTGGCTTACCTTCATTTGTTTTCCTAGCCGTATCTATGAGGACGTGCGAACTCACTTGTTTCGGTAATCCGCTTTCCGTCCACATTCCGTGCGTAGATATTAATAAATTATTAATGAACATGATTGACGTATAAAATATATACGTGTTCAATATATAAACTTTCTGAATAAGTTAACAAATTATTCTTTTCTCTTCTCCCTGTTTGTCACTGTCGTTCCCATATTGTGTTCCATATTTCAACATTTTCTCATATAAAATGACGAAATTCACTAAAAGGGAAGTTCTTGGAGAACTCCTCAAAACTGATAAGGTAGAAACAACTTTTTTCTACATTTTATCAAAAATGGAATTGAATGTCAATAACATTGAAAGTGCAGATGTTGAGAGATTAAAAGCCTCTTTGAGAGCTCTCAAAAGTAGACGCTCTGAAGAATACAAAGCTGCGAGGAGGATCATGGACAAGTTTGAGACGAAAAATGCTGAATGGTTGAATTCCGAATTTCCAGTTTTATTGACCATGAAAACTGAGCGAGAACATCTTCTCATCTTGGTCGTCCAAGCCTAGAATTTCATGAGAAATCCGATCGCTCAAAGCGGCGGGAATCTGCAAAAATCAGTACTGAATAGAAGCACGATCCGGATAAACTATTAATGGCTTCATGCTATGAAGCAAATCGAACTGATAAGAAAGATTTGTATACTATTCTCAAGAAGGTTTCAGGAAACTTGGAGCAACCAAGAAAAGTTAGAAAATTGTTGGTGGCAGCGGAAATTCCAATAAAAAAAAAGACTGCTGAAGAAGCTCTTACTTTCCTTCTCGATAATTCCCTAACTAAATCTGTGTACACAAATATACGGTTGGAAAGCAAAAACTGTGGTGCTGATATTTGGCCGTCGTACAATTGTGTTAGAGAAGTTAAGATGCAATGTAGACCACCCGAAGAAAACATTTCGATTTCGGAGAAAAAAGCAGAGGTAACTCTGCAGGCCTTGTTGAATCACACTTCCAGTAGGATTATGGAATCGCAAAGGGAAGTCATAATCCAGCATATGAATAATTTGGGTAGTACGGAAATGGATCTTTCGTTGATGTGTTCGTGGGGTATGGATGGTAGTACTGATCATTCACCTTACAAGCAATCTTTTAAATCAGCAGAAGACAATGAGACTCTCAGTGATGAAAGCTTGTTTGTAACTTCTCTCATCCCTTTAAGATTGTCCAATGCGGACAATGTTATTCTTTGGAATAACAGAGCGTTTCAATCGCCAAGATCTTGTCGCCCTATTCAGATACTACAAACTAAAGAAACAAAGGCAATTTTTTTGAATCAAAAAAAGAACATTGAGAATCAAATTGTCAAGCTAGAAACTCATAGAGTTGCATTAGATGATAGGCGGAGTATTCGAATCCATTTTTCTTTGTTCTTAACATTGATAGACGGCAAAGTACTGAATATAATAATAGGGACAAAATCCATGCAAACTTGCCCCATCTGTCATTCAACTCCTAATTTCTTCAATGACCTGTCCAATAAGCTGAAGGACCTATTTATACCAGACGTAAATTCGTTGATGGATGGACTCAGTTCATTGCATGCGTGGATCAGGATACTAGAATGTTGCTTGCACATTTCGTATAGGCTTCCTCTCAAGGTCTGGCAAGTAAGATCTCCTGCTCAAAAAGAAATATCTGCTCAGCGGAAAAAAAAGGTTCAAGAGATTTTGTGGGAAAAGTTGGGATTGATAGTGGATAAACCAAAACCAGGAGGCTCTGGTACTACAAACGATGGGAACACAGCTCGACGAGCTTTTGGAAATACAGATGAACTTGCAGAACATCTTGGACTTGACTGTGAGTTACTTCGTAATTTCAAAACAACTTTAACCGCTATGTCACAATAGCTCCCGATAAATCCACTTGAGTTTGGAAAACTTTGTGATTCTACTGCCCGAATATACGTAACTCACTACAACTGGTACCCTATGCCTTCAACGTTACATAAGATACTCATTCACGGAGTCGCAATCATAAGCACAAGCGTGTTCCCGGTAGGAATGCTTCGCGAAGAAGCTTCTGAAGCTCGCAACAAAGACTATAAGAATTACAGACAATTTCATAGCAGAAAACACGACCGCCAAGCTAATATGTATGATGTGTTTTATAGAGTAATGGATTCTTCCGATCCACTCATTTCTGCGATCAGTGTTCATTCGCGACTTCAGAAGAAGAAATTTATGCCCATTTCCGAAAATGTCAGAGTTTTAATCGCTGCAGATATAGCAGATATAGCAGATCGAGAAGATGAAGAGGCTGATCTTTCAGACACTGATATTCTGCTAGACGAAATTGAATTGACCGATGAAGAGGGAGATGGAACTCACGACAATTTGTAAGCGAAAACCATTTGAAAGTGTGAGAGGCAAGGGGACTCACTCAAATCAAGCACCCCGAATAGTGAGGGGCAAGGGGACGCAATAGAATCAAGTACGTTTAGTTTTTCGAAATTTCGACTCCAGATTCGGAGTCAGAGCCTCCAAAAACCCTTAGATACCTCTTTTTAAGTGAATCCAATAATTTTTTGAAATTATCGTCCGCCATGTTGGATCAGCCATTTTGTTTTCTGAAATTCTGACATCAGATTCGCAATCAGCGCCCTCTAAAACCCCTGGATACCACTTTTTAAGTGGATCCAATGATTTTTTGAAATTAGGCTCCAACATATTGGATCCCCCATTTTGTTTTTTGGAATTCTGACATCAGATTCGGAATCAGCACCTTCGAAAACTATATATAAGTGTCCCTGCAATTCATTGCTGTACATTTCTATATGTTTTCCGACTTTTGGCGACGAAACCGGGTCTCCTGGCCCACTGTGCGTTTTCAAGAAAAATGAGGCTTTTAATGGTTACGCAGGAAAATATTATTTTTCCAAAAACACGTAGTACGATTTATTTATTTCTTGACTCTATAGCTTATTTATAACATATCGGGACTTTTGCTGATAAAAATACAAACAAATTCTGAAGTTAAAAAATAATCTTTTTTTACATTATTTCAAAGTAGCTTATTCTTACCAGCAAAAAGCTCTCAATTGTTATGAATATGTTTCCAAGTCTGCTGAAAAAATATAGATTAAAAAAATCAGTTTCTAGAAATTGTACGATGCTTACATTTATGATTTCCCAGCCATACCAAATTTTTCTCTAATGCATTTTTACCAGAACCTCATTGAGAAAATTCTTTTTTTATTCCGAAAGTTGAACGGGTTCAGCAGTCTACTTTTTAACATAGGCACACATTCAAATATTGTCCTCCATTTGAATAATTTTGTACCTTGCTTTGCCTTGGGGGCGTCTATTCTTTGAAACGTAACTACGTCTTACGCAGTGAAAATTACTGAAAATTCATTTTCCTGTTCCTTAAGTTTCACATTTGATGTTTTTTTTTGGTTTCATATTATTTTTACTGACGTCTCCCAAGGTGCAGAAAGAACCATTATGCTTAAACTATATTTGAAGTTGGTATGTTTTTACGAAAATGTTAATGGCTTTCATTTACGTAAGATGTCATAATGTATTTTTAGCATTGTTCAAAGACTGCAGTACCATACGGGACATTAAAGTTATAAGATTTAAATTAAGATTATTGAACACCAAGCTACTAAAATATATCTTAAAACTAAATTAGTGAGATTTTACTAATTCAAATAACTAAATATGGGTTGCTGAATCTATGTGGATTTACAGACTTTCACTAATTAACAAAGTAGACTAAAGCTAATTAGCGGTGCAATTATTACTCAAGGATTACACATTAGAATTTCGATAGTAGCAACAGGATATTCCGAGATATCACACTTATGTCCACAGAAGGTCTTGTGAAATAATTGGGATATACCGCAATATTTTCTTGCTCAGATTTTAAAATACACAGCGTATTCGAAAAAGCTTTCTTCAGATTTTATTTTTCAGTACAATATTGTCCTGAGAATAGTTGTGATATCAAAAAGAGTATTCCGATGTTGGACAATAACAATAACGTCGTAGATCTGACGATGTCTTTACAATACCGTTAAGTTACCGTAAGGACATGGACATAGGATGCTGTCATGATGTCTTAACGATGTTGTAAAGATGTCGCCAAATTTTGTGCCCACTGGGTGTTTTAGACTATCTAAGCTGTATACAGTGTTATATATTGAATGTAAATATGACTATAAAAGATAATATAAACACGGTTTATCTCTTTCATTGAATGCATTTCTTACTTGTCCACGCTGGCAGTCTAAAAAATACATTATAATCCTATTTCCATGGGGATTTTTTGGTGAATTCCACATGGATTATCTGCAGAAGGTGAGGCATTTTCTTGTGGGGTGACACGAAGATTCAGACATGAGAGTTTGCTTAGGTAAAATGGTACGGGATTCTATAAAGATTTCTATGTGGGAATTGACGGAGGAAACATTCGGGTATGTTTATATAACGGTTTTCATATATGAATTGATGTCGAAAATTGTTACATGGGATAAAACGAGGGGTTTCATGTGGGTTTCAGTGTAGGAAATATTTGTGAGGGATTTTATGAGAGTTTTCGTATGAGATTTGAAAAAGGAGATATCTTTAAAGGAATCCCACAAGGGGTTCCACGTGGGATTTGATGTAGGAGATTTTAAGGAAGAGATCCCGCGAGGGTTTAATATAAGTTTTCATGTAGGAAATTTTAACGAAGGGATCCCGCAACGTTTTCGTCTAGGTTTTTATGTGGGATTTTACATAGGAATTTTTATGTGAGGGCTCCGATGAGGATTTTCGTGAGTGTTTTCTTGTGGGTTTTTTGGTAGGAATCTGCGTAGGATTTCGACGTGGGAATGAAGGCAGGGACTTGAAATAGGGATGCATTGTAGGGAAATCCATATGAATCTGCATAGGATCCCATGTAAGTTCTGGCATGGGATTCCACATAGGATCCTATACTATTTCGTTTCCCAATTTGCCCATACGGTTTTATATAGGAATCCATACGGATTCGCATATGGGATCCTATATAGGATCCCGTATAAGTTCCTATATGGGTGCCTATGTGGGAATTTGCAGTAGGGGTGTACCAGTGGTCTACTTTCGCTTCGGACCAGAGGCTGAATTGCGGCCATTTTCTTAGAAAAAAAAAATATACCCGCTGCACGGACACATTCTCTCGTCGGGCGCGATTTGTTACGCTCGTAAATATAAGCGCGCCTTTACTTTGCACTACGCGCTCGTTCCTTATATTCCCCCCCACATTTGTGCACAGAATTTTTAAAACTGAAGGTCAAATCATCCTCAACTGTAATTCTGTGATTGTGAATTCTATTTTTTCATAATGCTCCTTCAGCTTTAACGAGCACATTTTCATCACGTGTCTTGTGTTTCGCACTCGAGTTTGTCCAGAACATGGCATTTTAAAGTTATTTTCTAACACCCAAAGTTTTTATATAACATTCTACTTATTATTCAAAACATATATTCGAAGAGGCAGAACAAAATCTCGGAGATAACATCCTGGCAGAACATCGCAAACCGCCCGGTTTTAATATTGGTCATTGTGCGTCGGTTCACGGCCCTGACACTGCGAGCAGTGTGGTCACTTGTGCTCCGAAGACGATCAGTAGCGTAACTAGAGACATAGTTTACGCCACTCTGCTCGCAGTGTCAGGGCTGTAAACCGACGTACAATGACCAATGTCAAAACTGAGCGGTTTGTGACGTTCTGCCAGGATGTTATCCCCGAGATTTTGTTCTGCCTCTTCGAATATACGTTTTGAATAATAAGTAGAATGTTATATATAAACTTTGGGTGTTAGAAAATAAATTTAAAATGGCATATTCTTTTACAACTCTAGATCGTTCTG
>NC_046665.1:16322753-16324990 GCF_010883055.1 Belonocnema kinseyi | reverse complement strand
GAAACATTACATACAATATGGACATTTTCTCAGCTCTACAAATCTTGCAGCTGGTAGCGGCTTTGTTAGCATATCAGCTAACTGATCACCTGTAGGAATATTGTGACTGTCTGAATGAAAAGTCACTTTAATTTATGTGACGGTCTAAATGAAAAGTCACTTTATTTTAATGTTGTCCTGACACAGATTCGTAGACCTGGTCAGATAGTTTATTAATTGAAACCCAAGTTGCAGCCGTAGCAGTTAAACAAGGAATGAATCTGTCTCCCAGGCCCTGCAGGGTCGGTCCCTGGAATCCAGATACAGGCGATATCCCTTAACTTAGGAAGGGAGGGAGTACTATCCCTTCTGAGCCTACGATACTATTCTATTTTAGGAAAAAGCGTTGGTTAAGCTAGAATATTCTTTCTCATACGTTCCCGCTTGACACCTCCCCTGTTAGAGTGAATTTCTCCTGAAATTCTTCGTAGCTATACAGATTATTTCCTTCTAAATTTAATCGGTTTATTATCTAGTTTACTTTCTAAGTCCATCGTAGGCGCACTTGCTGGTACATGTGTTACTACATGTGGTGTCGTTTCATTGTTTATCTTATTGGTGGTGCAACAAAAAATTATGCAAAGATTCGGAATAAATTTTCGCAATAATTCGCAGACTTCGCACTTATAAAATGCAAAAAGTGTGATGAGAATCCACGAAGTATAGCCTAAGTAAGATAGAATGTTCGTCGCCTTTTCTTTCCAAGAATGAGATCGTCTAATACCCTGTACTCTGTTCAAAACATTTTCTATCTCATCTAAAGATTTTCCAGCTAATTTTAATTCCTGGTCATTTATTTGTCCCTTTAAGGGTAAGAATTCATTTCTTACTAGATTTAAATCGGATTCTAAGAAAGGAATTGTTACATTTTTGCGATTTGAAAAGTTTTGCGTTTTTACTTTAGTTTTGCTCAATTTTACAAAAGCGTACTCTGTATGTAGAATACAGTTATCCAGGGCTCTAATCAAGGTTACTCCTGTTATTGACTTTTCAAAGTTGGAATTATCACAGTTAATTTGTACGACCTCTTCCTTGTTAGGAATCATAATTACCCGTTGCTCATTTTGTAAAATGTAAAATACAGTTTGATCAATAATGATTATATTAACTTGACACATTTTGTTGTTTATGATTCTAACGCTGTTTTTAATCAATTGTGTTTCCCATGATTTCGTTTCTGCTAAGAGATAGCTAGGGTTCTTTCTTTTACAAATCCTAATAAATCCTAGAAATTTACAGTAGCTAAGATCGCTTTCTGACGTGGGGATGTAAAGAGTTCTTTGATCGTTGATCATTACATAATTTTCATTGGGTATTACTGCGACAAAATTGTCCCCCTTTCGTACTAGTATCGTCATTTATTGCATTAATTAATAACGATATGTCTTCGCTTAATTCCGATATAACAATTGACATGATTGTTATCTGATTAGCTATTATTATATTTTCGATGTTCTCGTTCGTGTTATTGGCTATCTTGTTATAAGCGTAAAGAATGCTTTTACTTTTCGCAAATATGGAATCTACATCGTGTTCGGCTGAGTTTAACATAGTCCTAATTACCTTAGTCAGATTTTGGAGTGACATTTTTAGAATTTTGTTTTCAGAATATAGTTCGTCAAGCTCGTGGTTGATATAATCTAAATCGTTTTCGGATAATGTTCCAAAAAGGGTCTTGGAGATGCTTCCCACGAAATTAAAAATTCCCCTTTTGTACCGGTTCTTTCCTAATAACTGATTTAGTAACAATCTTCGAGTATTTAGCCGCTTAATTCTAGATTTTAAGGTTTGTAATTAAAATTTTTCCAAGCATACATTACATCTTTCTGAGACGGACTTATACACATTATTTGTTTGTTCGTATCTTTTGTCAATGGTGTGTGTATCGACGGATGAAATGAGTCGCCAAGTAGTATGAAAGATTTTTGCTGAACCGAGGTCTTCAATGAAGATCGTGGAGCCATCGAGTGACGTCAAAGTAACGCTAGCGGATGAGATGGAGATGAGTGAAATGAATATCCAAGCCAAAATCATACTGAAAAAATCATAAAATGAACCGATCAAGCTATTGGTAGTAGGGCTTCATCCTATTAGCGTGTATTACGAGGGTGGATTGATAAGTTTCCGGCCTGACCAAGAGATGGCGCCACTAGGCCTACCTTGAGGTGGCGTTCTATAGTACCATCCTTAGATAGCTT